>NC_091340.1:2927608-2987608 GCF_038502225.1 Cherax quadricarinatus | reverse complement strand
TGTACAATTATAGCAACGGTGCCAGAATTCATTTTGTGTGTAACAAATGCACTTTGGCACAGTTACCCTTTAGCAGTGATGACATTGATTTACCAAATTTTAATACAAATGACCCATTGCCATATATTGATGATTATGATTGTTTTATGAAAACAGGCCTTCACTTTATTCATGTCAATGCAAGATCACTTCTTCCTAAATTGGCAGAGATTAGGATTCTAGCTAACAAAATTAGGGCGGCAGTTATAACCATCTCTGAATCTTGGTTGGATGATACGGTGACTGACGACGAGGTCAAAATAGAAGGTTACAATATAAAACGCTTAGATAGGAACAGAAAGGGTGGTGGAGTATGTGCCTACATTAGAAATGACTTAGCTTACAACCCAAGACCTGATTTAAATAACAATAAACTGGAGATTCTATGGTTTGAAGTGCTGCTTCCTAAGACCAAACCCATCTTAGTAGGAACTAGTTACCGCCCTCCTACCCAGGACCAGTTCTTAGAAGACTTTTCCAGAGTCTTGTCCGGAGTTGAAAACAATTGCGAGACAATAATACTGGGCGACTTCAATATCTGTTTTCAGCAGCAAAATAACGGGCTATGCAAAAGGTATAAGCAAATTCTAGGATTAAATAGTTACACTCAACTTATTAATACTCCAACCCGGATCACACAGTTCTCAGCCACCCTAATTGACCACATACTTTGTAACCGCTCTGAGAACATTAGTCAGTCAGGCGTCATTACCACAGGTCTTAGTGATCATTTCATCATTTATTGCACCAGGAAAATAACTAGGGATAGGATAGGCCTACACAGGACAATAAAAATGAGGTCAACTAGAAACTACAGTAAAGAAACACTGGTAAATAGGCTACACAATTGTGACTGGACAGAGATAACAAGTTGCACGGACGTAAACGATGCCTGGGAAAAATTCAAAACAATGTTCACTACCATCCTTAATAATATTGCACCAGTTAAAGAGGTTAGGATTAAACGAAGAACTGAACCCTGGATGAATACTGAGATATTAGATAATATGAAATTCAGAGACCAGCTGCTAAAAAGATTTAAAGCAAACAGACAGGATATTGCAGCACTAAATGAATTCCAAAGGGTGAGGAACAGAGTACAGAGACTTATAAAAGGAGCAAAGGCAAAGCACTACTGCTCAAAAATTGAAGAGTATAAGCATAACCCCAGAAAGCTCTGGCAACAACTAAAACAGTTGGGGTATAGCCATAAGCCAGTAGATAGGTCTAACATAGTACTCACTATCGATAATGAGGTATGCCACGAAACATCTAAGGTGGCAAATTGCTTTAATTCCTACTACACATCTGTTGCATCAACACTAGTAAGTAAACTACCAGCTGCATCAAATACCTTTAACACAGACTCTGATAAGTTTCAAACATACTATACCAATAAAGGGGTAACCCCAAACAGTTGTCAACTAGTAAGTGTATCTCATGACTTTATTCAAAAAGAACTAAGCAGGTTAAACCCAACTAAGAGCACAGGCCCTGATAACATCCCGTCTAAGTTCCTAAAAGATGGTGCTTCTGAACTGTCAATCCCTATTGCTCACATAATAAATCTATCAATCACCACTAATACAGTACCAGAGGGGTTCAAGGAGGCCAGAGTCACTCCTATCTTCAAGAAAAATAGTAGGTCTGATGTAAGCAACTATAGGCCTGTTAGTATACTCAGTATAATATCTAAAATTCTAGAGAGGGCGGTGTATTCTCAAGTAGTTAAGTACCTTAATGACAACAACATTCTCCATAGCTATCAATCGGGCTTTAGAAGATCCTACTCAACCGACACCTCCCTTATTAATCTGATGGATTACCTGAGAACTGAAATGTCAAATGGGAACCTCATAGGCATGGTAACCTTAGACCTGCAAAAGGCCTTCGATACTGTCAACCACAATATATTATGTAATAAACTTCAAGCTATTGGTATAGGTTCTGTAGACTGGTTTAAGTCCTACCTTAGCAACAGGAGACAAATAGTCAAAATCAACAAAACAGAATCAGAACCCCTGCCGATAACATGTGGAGTTCCCCAAGGTAGTATTCTGGGTCCCTTATTATTCTTATGTTATGTCAATGATATGCCTATCAGTGTCAAGTGCAAACTCCTACTGTATGCAGATGACAGTGCTCTGTTAGTGTCAGGTAAAGAACCACAAGATATTGCTAATGTTTTAACACTGGAACTGGAGTCCTGCAGCAAATGGTTAGTAGACAACAAACTATCATTACACCTAGGGAAAACTGAAGCCATTCTCTTTGGCACGAAACATAAACTGAGAAGGGTAAATAATTTTAATGTTCAATGTAATGGGGAGCCCATCACTTTGGTTTCATCAGTAAAATATTTGGGAATCCCCTTTGACCCATGCATGTCAGGAGAATTGATAGGGAACAGTGTAGTAAAGAAAGCGAATGCCAAACTGAAGTTCCTGTATAGACAAGCACAGTGTCTACCTACTGAGGCTCGCAGGACCCTATGTCTAGCCCTTATACAATGCCATATGGATTACGCTTGCTCTTCTTGGTACTCTGCCTTGACAAAAAAACTGAAAGATAGACTGCAAATCACCCAGAACAAAATCGTAAGATTCATCCTGGGGCTGGGACCAAGAGAACATGTAGGCCAGGATGAATTACAGCAGTTGGATATGCTAAATGTTGAAGACAGAGTAAAACAACTGAAGCTAAATCATGTTTATAAAATTGCTCACAAACAATGTCCAGAATATCTTGCTGTCAGTTTTGTCAAGGTTGGGAACCAAAGCAATCATAGTACTAGGGGGAGAGAGCACAACTTTGTAGTACCCACAGTCAGTGGCCAGGCTTCAAACACCTTTTATTGTACAGCAATAAAGGAATGGAACAGACTACCCGCACATGTCAAAGCCAGTCATAGCGTGAACCAGTTCAAGAAGAGTGCCAAAAGGTGTCTGATGAATGTAGCTACAGAAAGGGAGGGGAATGATTTTCTTTTTTTTAGCTAACATACGTGTAAATTTTACCTTATTCCTTGTAATGACCCTCGTATTGTAGATAGTCTTAATGACCTTGGTGTAGCAGATAGTCTTTTTAGTATGATAATAAGATGTTATCTTCATTGTAGAATAATAAGAAAATATTATAACCTTTATACTATAATAATAAGGTAAAAGGACCCCAATGGAAATAAGTCACTCTGTCTGACTTTTTTGGGTTATCCTAGGTTCCCTACACATATGCTGCTATGTATGATAATTCTATGTAACTGTATTTGTGTTTACCTGAATAAACTTACTTACTTACTTACTTACTTAGTCTGCATAACAGTAAATTTCGTATTTTTTGTATGAATAAAAAATAAAAATAGAACAGAGGATATGTTATTTTAGTGCCAAGAATATCTACATTGTTATTCCAAAAATTTTGCGACATAGAATGACAGTTTCAGAAAGGGGCTTGTGACAGTCAAAGGCTTAATTAATATTAATAGCAAAATAAATTGTTGCATAGCTGTTTCTCTTACCTTTCCATATTATACAAGTTTTCAAATAACTTTCCACAGTTTATATGACTATAAGCAAAGGGAAGAGAAAGTGAGATGATGACATATGTACAAATGATCTATGTCACACTAACTTTGAAACCCTGTATAAAATTTATTTTTCAATATTTTTTTAATATAACTGTGATAAATACCTTCAACAAATATTCCCTTAAAGGCATAGAGGAATAATTTTTATAACTTTTAAATGGTTAGAGATATAATAACCAACATGTTAAAAATCTGAGTTCTACTGCGGCCTACACAAAGTGGAATGACCCAACAGCCACTGGAACAAGGAGTTATTAAGGCCTTCAGATGGGAATACACACACAAGGCGAGTGTAAAATTCACAGCAGTTATGAACAACAGTTCTTGAGATTGGTACACCAGAGTTCAGGTATAAATTTAATATTGCAGATGCATGTAAAGACCTCAAGCCAGTATGGGATTGAAGTAACCCAATTAATCATAAATGCATGATGGGGCCTTCTGTGAACAATTTTTTTGGTTTATCCTCAGGGAGGGTCTAGGAAACTGTGACTGGCACAGACTGTTAGAAGCAAGGGTTTTGAGGATATGACTGAAGAAGGCAAATGAACCATTAGAAGACGATGACTAAGAGTCAACCACAGAAAATAGATGGAAGAGTTCAATTACCAGTTAACCGCAGAAAACTGATGGAAGAGTTCAATTTCTAGTAAATAGAAAAACAGATAAACAAAGACAAAGAAGAACCCGAAGATAAGAAACAGTTAATCCAGCAACAGTGATGTAAGCACTTCTTAGTTACTGGTCAAGTTGCAGTTTTTTTCACTGAAAATGATTCAGAGATGTATGGAAGCATTGTTCTGAAATGAATGGAGCAGCTGATGGTGTATTATCATTAGTTCTACAAAATACTGCAGAATACTGGAGCACTCCAATACATCCATCAACTATTGACAACTCCACATCTATATCAACAAAAGAATCACAGCCATCCACCTCGTCCTGGTAGACTTACATCAACCCTCTCCAAACTCTTAACCCTTTGAGGGTCGACAGGCCCTCTCCGAAACTCGTTCTCAGGGTCGGCCAAATTTAAAAAAAAAAAAAAATTATTTTCTCTTATAAAAAGATAGAGAATCTTTTTCCGATCATAAAGACACCAAAAGTTTGAAATTTGATAGAAAACTTACGAAATTATGCTCTCGCAAAGTTAGCAGTCTCGGCGATGTTTACGCATCGGCGATTTTGCCCACTTTGAGCCCCATTTTCGGCCAATTTCGCTGTACTAGTTGACAAAAAACATGAATATTTCGCTAGAACTCCATTTTTTTCTATCGAATGGGTGCAAGAAACCACCCATTTATGAAATTCAACTATCCAGTACAGTGGTCAGAATTTAGCAATTTTGCCAATTTCACACAAATTTCAAAAGATGCCAATTTCCGAATAGGGTCCAGAATAAACAAGAAAGACATTCCTGGCACTAAAATGACATTTCCTCTAGTCATTAGTCACGTCTCAAGGCCCCTCTTATATTCTTTTGCTTTCCATTTTGAATTTTTATTCTCACAAAAAATATAAGATTTACTGTTATGCAGACTACTGCATTAGTGTAAAAAATGGTATAAATATTATTGGTGCACTTGTGAAAGAATATTAGACTCACCAGTTGACGTGTATTGCACGCTTGGCACGATTTGTTTACTTTTGAAGTTTGGTAAAAATCGAACATTTCTGCTACTTTGAGCTCAATTTCAAGGCACCTTTCATTGTAAAACCATCCAAAATCATCTCAATTTCTGTAATATGTCTTCCATTCTATAAAATGAGACCAAGAAAACTAGAATACAACAATAAATACCATACGAAAATACACTGCAAAGTCGCTGATTTATTCCAAAAAAATGGTCAAAGTTTTTTTTTTCTCATTATGCACTGTGTGCTGTAGGATTTTTTTTAGACTGTGCACACTGACCACATAGACCCATTCTTTCATATGAAGGCCTACCAGCTTTCTCCCACTAGATTTGAGGCCGCTAGAATTTATGTGTACTAGTACGTCAAAAACCCCTACGTGTAAGACGTACTAGTACGACGAAAACCCTCAAAGGGTTAAAAAGGTAGACTGTTGATTAGGACACTATCTGTTAGGATGGTTTCGTTATGATGGTTGAAAAATTGGGGCACTTTTTTTTTTATCATGATGCTGTTATGTTTATTTATGACATTATAAATGTAAGGAAAAATAACTTAAAGCTAGTAACCAATAATTTCAGCATAACTACACATTGCTGTGCCTTTAACAGTAATTTATTTACCCTAGATGTATTTATGCAAATGTTGAATATGTTAGTGACTGAAAATAGCAGTGTGAAAAGTAAAGTAATTAAACGAGAAAGTGGAGGGATAATCGCATTGCAAACCTCTGCACTTTCTCCAATTTCTTTATGTTAAGTAAAAGGACACAAGTGCAACTAATGTGACATTTTATTGTGGCAACGTTTCACTCTGCAGGAGCTTTATCAAGCCCTGGCTTGATAAAGCTCCTGGAGAGCGAAACGTAGCCACAATAAAATGTCACATTACTTGCACTTGTGTCCTTTTACTTAACATATTGTCGGTAATTCTACCAACTTTGTTACCAATTTCTTTACATGCTTGACCAGGTATGAGTTCCATACTGGTGCTGCATACTCCAACATAAGCCTGATGCACACTGTATACAGTGTTGTGAATGAATAAATTCTTGCTTAGATATCTGAAAGCTAGTCTTAAATTTGCCGGATGTGTATTTGCTTCATCAGTTATTCAGTTGCTAGGCACCTCAGGTGATTTGCTTGCTATTATGCCATGATATCAGTTCAGCACACATCACTTCGGGCAATATGAGCAGCAGCGCCACAATAAATGTGTCTGAAATTCACAGAGCCACCACAGTATTCACCATTTATACATAAACTGTTTATCACTATGGGAGTCACAGGAAAACTAATAAATGTGACTTTAACTAGTTGTTTCCTGCATACTAGTCAATACATGTATTCATATCCTTTGTATCATCAAGGCTAAAATGTGGAGATATACCTTTCATGAGTTTCAAGAGTTTTTCTACTCACAAAGCCCAACCTTGGGCCAGGGGATGTTGGAGTTCATGTTTATATACAAATTGAGAGACTCCAAGATTTATATATCCTTTGTTTCCTTTCATTTGCATAATCATGGTTATAATGAGAATTAACTAAATATAATGTGAATATAGTACAGGTTGACCATCACTAATCTGGCAATCAGTAATCCGGCACTAATTTCAGCTAGCATAATTTCAAGTTTTCGGGGTTGCCACACCAATCTGCTGCAACTGTTTGTCAGAATAAGTCATTCCAATTTCTTTTTCTCCATTTATTGTTATAACCTGCTCACTTTTAGCCCTAGCTTTTGTTCCAACAAATAACAGAAATGCTTCTTGTTGTGTAAAGCACATACACTGTACACAAATAACCCGCACATAAAAGAGAGAAGCTTACGACGACATTTCGGTCCGACTTGGACCATTGACAAAGTCACACTAACCAGAAGTGGAGCAGGACGGCTATATATAGGCAGGAAGAGGTGGTGGTAGTAGTAGTAGTAGTAGTACAAGAATGGTATATAATACCGACAAGATGAAATTAAGACATGCGCAACACCCGGGCATCCCTATCGTAGACGTTTCGCCATCCAGCCAGCCACTGGATGGCGAAAGGTCCACAACAAAGACAACCAGACGCCGCACACATGTCTTAATTTCATCAGTAGTTGTAGTAGTAGTAGAAGAGGTAGTAGTAGTGGTAGTGGTAGAAGTGGGAAATAAGGAGGACGAGCCAGTCAAATACAAATGCAAGAGAGCTAGGTGCCCACTGAGGGAGAGCAAGCACACAGAGGTGCGTGAAAGGGGAAGTGGTGAAATAAATGAAGAAGGAACAGAAACACGAGACAGAAGAGAGAAAGACAACCCAGAGGAGAAAAGGAAAGAGGAAAGGGGAAGAGGGAGAAGAAGAAAAAGAAAAAATGAGGAGTCAGGTTAAGTCACGGGTGTTCTGAAGTTTGGAGCATTTTACATCTACAGAGACGAAGCCAGGGCTAAGGTTTATACAAGGAAAGTTGTGTATTAGAGAGGATTCAACTAGACGGCGACTGTTCGAGTTGGAAGTAGGGAAGACAGTTTTAGCAGAAGACCAGTCAATAGGATGGCTATGATCTCTGACGTGACAGAAAAGAGCATTGTTAGTGTCGGCAAGCCTAACACTATTTTTGTGCTCCCTAAGTCTGTCAGAAAGAGATGCCCGGGTGTTGCGCATGTCTTAATTTCATCTTGTCGGTATTATATACCATTCTTGTACTACTACTACTACTACCACCACCTCTTCCTGCCTATATATAGCCGTCCTGCTCCACTTCTGGTTAGTGTGACTTTGTCAATGGTCCAAGTCGGACCGAAACATCGTCGTAAGCTTCTCTCTTTTATGTGCGGGTTATTTGTGTATCGTTCCAGTCACGGTATTGTGCCTTTTTTTGTTATTTACATACACTGTGCACTGTCCACAAAAGAAAAGGTGGCTTTGAAGCCACTGTTGGTTGCCATGAGCTCAGCTCACTCAGATAAGCTGTGACCGGTAAATTTAGGCCTACACATGAGAGAATAGGTCTGTATGGTAAGTGTGCACTATATAAAAATCCTGCAGCATGCAGTGCATGAGAAAAAACGGCAACTGTGCTTTTGGTGTAAAAGTGACTTTGCAGTGTATTTTTGTATGGTCGTATTCTTGTTTGTTTTGGTCTCATTTGATAGAATGGAAGATATATTACAGAAACAGATAATATTTTGATTGGTTTCACACTGGAAAGTACCTTAAAATTGAGCTCAGAGTAGCAGATATGTTTGATTTTTGCCGATGTTCATGAGTAAACAAATGACGTCACTGTCCAATACATGACCAGCTGGCCAGTCTAATACAGGTACCATCCGACTTACAACCGAGCTTGGTTCTGACCGACCGGTTGTAAGTCAAAATGGACGTAAGTCGAACCTTACTACTGAATATCAACATCATACTTTTGTAATTATTTTATTTTATTGTTTTATTTTGATATTTCATTTTTTACTTTACTTTTTATGCTGTTAGTACAGTGGTCCCTCAATTATCGTCCATAATCCGTTCCTGGAAGTGGGGCTATTATCGAAATAGACGATTTTCAAATAAATTTTCCCCATAAGAATTAATGTAAATACAATTAATCTGTTCCTGACACCCAGAAGTATTAAAACAAAAAAATTTTTTACATGAAATATAGATGTAGTACATAAACAATACAATGGCACATGATGAATGAAACATTAACAGCATAACACTTACCTTTATTGGCGATTCTTCTTAGTGTATGGAAGACTGGAGAAGGAGACTGATTGGATGAATTACTGTTTGGAAGGGGAATCCCCTTCCATCAACACCTCGGGTACCAAGTGCTTTTCTGGGGTTACTTCTCTTCTCTGTTTCTTAATGCCACTAGGACCAGCTTGAGAGTCACTGGAGTCCTGCCTCACAAAAAAACTGTCCAGAGAGCTCTGTTTCTGGTGTCTCTTTAAAACTTCCCTAAAATGGGCCAAGACTCTGTCACTGTACAAGTTGCCGATATGGCTTGCAACATCCTTCTCAGGGTGATGTTTCTCCATAAATCTTTCCATCCTACCCCACATTTCAAAAATCTCCTTGATTTCTGAAGAAGGCACCTTCTTCCATCTCTCTACCTCCTCCTCTGCAGCAAGATTCAGAGCTGTGATGTTGCTCTTCCTGCTGAAGCTCTTGCAGCTCCTCAGTGGTTAGCTCTTCACTGTGGTCCTCCACCAACTCTTCCACATCCTCCAAACTCACATCCAACCCCATGGAACTCCCCAATGCCACAATAGATTTCACAACTGACATAGGCTCATCAGGGTCAGCCACAAACCCTTCAAAATCCCTCTTGTGGACACAATCTGGCCACAATTTTCTCCAAGCAACAACAGCTTCCTTGATTTCCTTTTTCTTTGCCACGATGGAAGATATGGTTGTATGGGGTTTGTTATACATCCTGGCCAGTTCGGCCACACATACACCACTTTCATATTGTTCAATGATGTTTTTCTTAAATTCAATCGTATTTCTCACCTTCTTTACCAAAGGCTTGGCACTAGGAGCTTTCTTCGGAACCATGGTAGCTTATTTAGCACTTGCAAGCACTAAATTGAATGGATTATGAAATATTTCGTATGAACATGTGAGGGGACCGTCACTCACTGGTAAACAATGGCACACTGGCTGGGAAGGGAGACCGAGGCGGCTCAGAGCCATGAGTATGCGTCCAGGAGGAAAGATGATTAGCGAGTTAACGGACCATTTGCAAGCCAATGTTTAGACAAAATAACGAGACTATTTCCGAAATGGACAACTTTCAGGCCGGACGATTATTGAGGGACCACTGTACTGTATTTTATACTGTAAGGTTTAAGATAAAGACTGTGTACAACAGAAACAGTTGTTTATTTCCCAGAAATCTGGCATAAAAAACATGGTTGTAAGTCGAGTGGTTGTATGTCGAGCAGGTCGTAAGTCGGGTGGTAGGTGTATGCAGTCATGAATGGGTTGACATTATTTATACAATTACTATTACAATAATGCAGTAGTCTGCATACCAGTAAATCTTCTATTTTTTTGTGTGAATAAAAATTCAAAATGGAAAGCAAGCATAATATAAGAGAGGTCTGGAGACGTGACTAATGAACAAAGAAAAATGTTATTTTAGTACTAGGAATGTCTGGATTGTTTATTCTGGACCCTATTTTGAAATTTATATCTCTTGAAATTTGTGTGAAACTGACCAAATTGCCCATTTCTGACCACTTTATTGGGTAGTTGAAATAGGTAAATGGGAAGTTTCTTGTACTCAATCAACAGAACAGAAGGAATACTAGCAAAATAGCCATGAGTTTGGTTGACTGGAACAATGGAATGGGCCAAAACTGGGCATAAAGTGGGTGAAATCACCAATGCATAAATATCACTGTTAGGCTAAGTGTGTTCTAACCTAACCACTCTAATCTGGCACCCTACAGGTCCTGTTGATGACAGATTAGTGATGGTCAATCTGTACCTTGTGTTTACTGTATATACTGTCCATCAATTTAGTTAAACTATTTTTTATTTTTTAATAAATAAATGACTTGCATATTCTGGGTTCACAGGAATTGTCTAAGAGAGCAACTCCAATCAGTGTTTATACATAAATCCTCTCCTTATCTTCCTTTACATAATCAAGGTTAAAAAATGAAAGAAGCCTGGATATAATGTGTATACACTACCTACGTCATATATACTGTACTGTGTATCAGTTTAGTTAAATATCAGTTTAGTGGATGAACTCATTTTGTGATAAACAAGAAAGTTTGGGGGTGACAGCAATGTTTTGGTTACATCAGCTCATGCCTCCCTTCCACCATCATCTACTACTTACTACTCTTAGATTTACTACTGAGAATGCAAAGTACTTTGTACCTCGTGGAACAGAACTTTTCACTATATCTATATCTGACTTTACCCTGTTTACTATTACTGTGTGTGTTATATTTGTTAGGAAGTTATAGATCCACCTACTCACTTTTCCTGTTATTCCTTTATCACTCATTTTGTGTGCTATTACAACATGATCACACTTGTCGAAGGCTTTCGCAAAGTCTGTGTATACTACATCTGCATTTTGTTTGTCCTCCAGTGCATCCAAGACCATGTCAAAGTGGTCCAGTAGTTGTGAGAGAAAGGAGCAATCTATTGGTTATTTACATATAGTTTCATTAATATAGTAATAACAACTCATAATGATAACCAGGGTATACAAGTCACTGGCAAAACTTAGGCATAACAGAGTGAGGCAGAATACATTGCTGTCATTATTCAATCAGTCTGTATCTAGTATACCTAACCTGATGCAGCAACCACAACCATGTCATTATAATTCAGAAGATCTGGATAAGGGCACAGATATTATTTCTCTCTCAAGATTTTGCAGCAATCATCCCATTTCTACATTGTTCTTACAAGCAAAGAGGGGAATGTATGGGAATATAGTTATACCAAAGCTGTTATATGGGTGTGAAGAATGGGTGGTGAATGTTGCAACAAGGAGAAGGCTGGAGGCAGTGGAGACGTCGTGTCTGAGGGCAATGTGTGGTATGAATATAATGCAGATAATTCATAGTTTGGAAATTAGGAGGAGGTGTGGGATTACCAAAACTATTATCCAGAGGGTTGAGGAGGGGTTGTTGGGGTGGTTCAGACATGTACAGAGACTGGAACACAATAGAATGACTTCGAGAGTGTATAAATCTGTTGTGGAGGGAAGCTAAGGTAGAGGTCGGCCTAGGAAAGGTCGGAGGGACGGGGTAAAGGAGATTTTGTGTGTGAGGGGCCTGGACTTCCAGCAAGCATGCGTGAGCATGTTACATAGGAGAGAATGGAAACAAATGGGTTTTAGGACTTGATGTGCTGTTGGAGTGTGAGCAGGGTAATATTTTTGAAGGGATTCAAGGAAACTGGCAGGCCGGACTCGAGTCCTGGAGATGGGAAGTACAGTGCCTGCACTCTGAAGGAGGGGTGTTAATGCTGCAGTTTTATAACTATAGTGTAAGTGTGCTCTGGCAAGAGTGATGGAGTGAGCATGTTAGATAGGAGCGAATGGAGACAAATGGTTTTTAAGACTTGGCGTGCTATTGGAGTGTGAGCAGGGTAATATTTATGAAGGGATTCAGGACAACCGGCAGGCCGGACTCGAGTCCTGGAGATGGGAAGTACAGTGCCTGCACTCTGAAGGAAGGGTGTTAATGTTGCAGTTTTATAACTGTAGTGTAAGTGTTCCTCTGGCAAGACAGCGATGGAGTGAATGATGGTGAAAGTTTTTCTTTTTCAGGCCACACTACCTTGATGGGAAACGGCCGAAGTCTTAATAAGAAAAATAACATGATGCAACTGCATCATGTGCTCACATTTAACATGAAGCAGTTGCATAGTTTTTACATATAAAATGAGGCAGTTGCATCATGTCCTTACATTTAACTTGAGGCAGTTACCTCAAAAGTGGCTTTACACTAAGAGGATATATAACACTAAGCGGGTACCATCATCAGCAAACAATAAAAGTTTGCATAACACAATAGCTGGCATTTCATTTACATATTAAGAATAGGAGGGGGTCAAAGACACCCCCTTATGGAATTCCACATAATACCAGCAAGGCTTCTGATTCAGCAATACATACATGCTTTAACAATTTGTTTACTATTGTTCAGGTAAGGTTCAAAGTTAATCTAAAGATTTTATGGAGACACCTTGCAGTTTTTTATACAATATTTAAAGATTCACTGTGTCAAATATCTCTTTAAAGTCTATAGTAACAGGAGACTTTTTCTATCACTTGTTATTTTGATTAGTGAGAATTCATAAGAAAATGTGGGAGTTGAGCAAGCTTGCATGTGTTTGTTGTGTTTCTTCCTTCTTCTCTACCACTCACTGTCACTTTACATTTGACTCAGGGTAGCAGTGGTGCAGAAGTGAACATTTTTTGGCATGTGGATGTGAGAAGCCATGCATCACAGCAAAAAATTTTATTTTGGTTAAATCTACTGTATATACCATCCTCTGTAAACACGAATCAGTTGTTGAAAGTGCTGACCATGTAAGTTCTTTTACACTGGAACCTCAAATATCAAACTTAATCCGTTACAGGAGTTAGTTCTAAATTCGAAAAGTATGAAAATCGAAGCAATATTTCCCATAAGAAATAATGGAAATACAATTAATCCGTTCCAGAAACCCAAAAATATTCACAAAAAAATACATTTTATAGAGATTAATTATAGTTTTACATATACACAACAAATAGAGTGTTCAATTATGTATATAAATATAAAATAACGTTTTTACTTACCTTTATTGAGGATTGGTGATGGTATCTGGAAGATAGGGAGGAGGAGAGAGGTGAGTTGGGGTTAGTATTTGAAAGGAGAATCCCCCTCCATGAGGACTTCAGGTAAAGCCCTCTCTGGGGTTACTTCCCTTCTCTGTCTTTTAACACCACTAGGACCAGCTTGAGAGTCACTGGACCCCTGTCTCACAAAATAACTGTCCACAGTCCTCTGTTTTTGTCGCCTCTTTAACATTTCCCTAAAATGGGACATGGTTCTGTCACTGAACTTGTTGCAAGTATGGCTTGTTTCAGCTTGCTCAGGGTGGTACTTCTCCACAAACATTTGGACATCATTCCACTTGGCACAAATCTCCTTAATCTTTGAAGAAGGCACCTCATCCACTCCCTCTTCCTCCTCCTCTGAAACACTATCACCTGCCATCTCTTTATCCTTGATCCACACCAGCAACAACTTCTTAACCTCTTCAACTATTTGTGGTCTTTTTTTGGTTAGCATATTAACACCTTTTGCAACATCAGCTTCCTTGATTTGTTCTTTCTTTGCCAGGATAGAACCGATGGTCGACTTTTTCCCATACATCCTGGCAAGCTCAACAAGTCTCGCACCACTCTCATACTTCTGTATAATTTCCTTCTTCACGTGTATGGTGTTTCTCACTTTCTTTACCACAGGAATACCACTAGCAAGTTTTTTGGGGCCCATGGTAGCTTATTTCAGTCCCACAAGCACTAAACACAATGAAATAATCGTAAAATGTTTGAATGAGAGCGCAGGTTAGTGTTCACTCAAGCATCAGCAAAGCCAGACTGGCTCACGGTGCTTGCGTGGGGACGTGGACAGAGCGGGCTGGCGGACAGGTCCGGTACCCGGCAGTCCAAAAATAGGGGCACGTTCAATAATATGGATAAAGTTGGTTCGAAAAAAGGGTTCTATTTTTTAAACGTTCGATAAGTGATACGTTCGAAATTTGAGGTTCCACTGTACTTTTGTTATAGTTACCTGAAGGAAATTTTTTGAAGATATGTGGAGGCATCTGGGTGTCTTTTGAGGACCACATCCTGGAGTTTACCTGGAGAGAGTTCTGGGGGTCAACGCCCCCGCGGCCCGGTCTGTGACCAGGCCTCCTGGTGAATCAGAGCTTGATCAACCAGGCTGTTACTGCTGGCTGCACGCAATCCAACGTACGATCCACAGCCCGGCTGGTCAGGCACCGACTTTAGGTGCTTGTCCAGTGCCTGCTTGCAGACAGCCAGGGGTCTATTGGTAATCCCCCTTATGTATGCTGGGAGGCAGTTGAACAGTCTCAGGCCCCTGACACTTATTGTATTGTCTCTTAACGTGCTAGTGACACCCCTGCTTTTCATTGGGGGGATGTTGCATCGTCTGCCGAGTCTTTTGCTTTCATAAGGAGTGATTTTCGTGTGAAAATTTGGTACTAATCCCTCTAGGATTTTCCACGTGTACGTATATAATCGTGTATCTTTCCCGCCTGCGTTCCAGAGAGTACAGGTTCAGGAACTTCAAGCGCTCCCAGTAATTGAGGTGTTTTATCTCCATTATGCATGCCGTGAAGGTTCTCTGTACATTTTCTAGGTCAGCAATTTCACCTGCCTTGAAAGGTGCTGTTAGTGTGCAGCAATATTCCAGCCTAGATAGAACAAGCGACCTGAAGTGTCATCATGGGCTTGGCATCCCTAGTCTTGAAGATTCTCATTATCCATCATGTCATTTTTCTAGCAGATGCGATTGATACAATGTTATGGTCCTTGAAGGTGAGATCCTCCGACATGATCACTCCCAGGTCTTTGACATTGGTTTTTCGCTCTATTTTGAGGCCGGAATTTGTTTTGTACTCTGATGAAGTTTTAATTTCCTCATGTTTACCATATCGGAGTAACTGAAATTTCTCATCATTGAACTTCACATTGTTTTCTGCAGCCCAATAAAAGATTTGGTTGATGTCTGCCTGGAGCCTTGCAGTGTCTGCAATGGAAGACACTGTCATGCAGATTCGGGTGTCATCTGCAAAGGAAGACACGGTGCTGTGGCTGACATCCTTGTCTATGTCAGATATGAGGCTGAGAAACAAGATGGGAGCGAGTACTGTGCCTTGTGGAACAGAGCTTTTCACCGTAGCTGCCTCAGACTTTACTCTGTTGACTACTACTCTTTGTGTTCTGTTTGTGAGGAAATTATAGATCCATCGACAGACTTTTCCTGTTATTCCTTTAGCACGCATTTTGTGCGCTATTACGCCATGGTCACACTTGTCAAAGGCTTTTGCAAAGTCTGTATATATTACATCTGCATTCTTTTTGTCTTCTATTGCATCTAGCACCTTGTCTTAGTGATCCAGTAGCTGAGACAGACAGGAGCGACCTGCTCTAAACCCATGTTGCCCTGGGTTGTGTAATTGATGGGTATCTAGATGGGTGGCGATCTTGCTTCTTAGGACCCTTTCAAAGATTTTTATGATATGGGATGTTAGTGCTATTGGTCTGTAGTTCTTTGCTATTGCTTTACTGCCCCCTTTGTTGAGTGGGGCTATGTCTGTTGTTTTTAGTAACTGTGGGATGACCCCCGTGTCCATGCTCCCTCTCCATAGGGTGGTAAAAGCTTGTGATAAGGGCTTCTTGCAGTTCTTGATGAACACGGAGTTCCATGAGTCTGGCCCTGGGGCAGAGTGCATGGGCATGTCATTTATCGCCTGTTCGAAGTCATATGGCATCAGGATAATATCAAATAGGCTTGTGTTAACCAAATTCTGTGGCTCTCTCATAAAAAATTCATTTTGATCTTCGACTCTCAGCCTGGTTAGCGGCTTGCTAAAAACTGAGTCATATTGGGACTTGAGTAGCTCTCTCATTTCTTTGCTGTCATCTGTGTAGGACCCATCTTGATAAATTAGACACATGTGCAACTCTTGGTTATCTTTATTGAGGAAACGTTTCGCCACACAGTGGCTTCATCAGTCCATACAAAGGAGAATCTTGAAGAACAGGAGAAGAATGAGGTAATCAGTCCCTCAACCTTGAGTCGATGTGGTCAGTCCATCAATCTTGAATAGAATACAGCACATGTGCCGAGAAGTAGTTATATACCGTAGGCAGGAGGTGCAGCAGACACAGGTGGTGTCACATTTGTTCAATGTGTAAGTAGGTCGTGCCCAAGGGTTAGGCAAGCGAAGGATTCCCAAGTATTAAGATCCCAAGAAGTTGCAGTGTCTGACAGGATTGTAGATGAATGGTTCAGAGAACCAACACATTGATAAATCAAACACATGGCTTCATCAGTCCATACAAAGGAGAATCGTGAAGTACAGGAGAAGAATGAGGTAATCAGTCCCTCAACCTTGAGTCGATGTGGTCAGTCCATGAATCTTGAATAGAATACAGCAGATGTGCCGAGAAGTAGCTTATATACAGTAGGCCTATGGTATATAAGCTACTTCTCGGCACATATCAACATCATTGATGAAGCTCAGAAACAAGTGGCAATCACTATAAAGAACAATATGTACATGGATGAAATTATAGCCAGTGTGTGTTAGTGATTCTCATGTATTCAAGCATATCATTGCTTTCCTCCTCATATCAACCTCACTACTCTGACACACATTTCACCAATATTAATGTGTTGTAAAACCTATCAACAACACAAGGTCATCAAGGCAACACAAACTATCCACCATTGCTCAAGAATATTTTAATCCCTTAGTTCGATTGGTAGTGCACTCACCTCACACACACAGGTCCAGGGGTCGATCCCCGATAAGGGTGGAGACATTAGGACATACTGTATTTCCTTAAGGCACCTACTGTCTGTGTTCACCTATCAGTAAAATAGGTACCTGGGTGTTAGTCGACTGGTGTGGGTCGCATCCTGGGGACAAAATTTACCTAATTTGCTGGAAATGCTCAGCATAACAAGCAGCTTTCTATATAGTAGTATGTTACTGATGTCAGCTATGGTCTGTATACCTTGTACATGTACTTGTAGAAATAAAGAATATTATTATAACGTAACCTCTCAGTGCATATCCTAGTTAATCTACACATATGCTTCTATGTATGATAATTTATTTAACTGTATTTATGTGCAACTGTGTAAACTTACATAAGTAAGTTTATTCAGGTATACACATACATAGAGGTATACACCTCCCCCAGGACCCCAATGGAAATAAGTCAATTATCTAACATTTTGGGGTTATCCTAGTTAATTTACACGTATGTTAAACTATGTATGATAACTGTACTTATGCGTAGGTGTACCTACATAAAGTTACACCAGATAACACTGAGGAGTGGCAAGAGTTATCTTACACACCATCAACATATCAACCACATCAACAAAACCTGTTAATATATCTTTTATTACGTTATATTTTCAATATAAATCATAAGAGTTGACATGTCACCTGCTGACTGACACTTATTATTATTAATATATCCACGACACAGCACTAAACCCACACGGCCCACAGACACAGTCCAGGGAACAAGGGACAACCTAGTTTTTTGACCCCAAGAAAGATAAGCAGCTCAAATTCCCTGGATCAGGAGCCCCTAGTGAACAGTAGGGCACCAGGTGAAGGATCATTGACCTGTAAGAGTGTAAAGTTATCATCAACATGGGTGAGCAAGGGGCAGCCCATGCGGGTTTACTCACCCATGCCGATGTTATCTGTGATCTTGAGAGGTCCTCGTAGGTAGTAGATAACAGATATAACCAACAGGAACCACAATGCCCACAAGTAACTCCAGCTCCAGATTATTATCTCTTTAATCTTGGCCAGGCAGCCACACACATACCCCGCCATTTGCTGCACCAGCGCCTGGCGTCCTACTGTTGTTTACTGTTTACTGCAGTGGTGGGACAACAGGCGGGCTGTTTGACTGTACATGGCGTCCTACTGCTGTTTACTGTTTACTGCAGTGGTGGGACAACAGGCGGGCTGTTTGAGTGTACCTGGCGTCCTACTGTTGTTTACTGTTTACTGCAGTGGTGGGACAACAGGCGGGCTGTTTGACTGTACCTGGCGTCCTACTGTTGTTTACTGTTTACTGCAGTGGTGGGACAACAGGCGGGCTGTTTGAGTGTACCTGGCGTCCTACTGTTGTTTACTGTTTACTGCTGTGGTGGGACAACAGGCGGGCTGTTTGAGTGTACCTGGCGTCCTACTGTTGTTTACTGTTTACTGCAGTGGTGGGACAACAGGCGGGCTGTTTGAGTGTACCTGGCGTCCTACTGTTGTTTACTGTTTACTGCAGTGGTGCGACAACAGGCGGGCTGTTTGAGTGTACCTGGCGTCCTACTGTTTACTGTTTACTGCTGTGGTGGGACAACAGGCGGGCTGTTTGAGTGTACCTGGCATCCTACTGTTTACTGCAGTGGTGGGACAACAGGCGGGCTGTTTGACTGTACATGGCGTCCTACTGTTATTTACTGTTTACTGCAGTGGTGGGACAACAGGCGGGCTGTTTGAGTGTACCTGGCGTCCTACTGTTTACTACAGTGGTGGGACAACAGGTGGGCTGTTTGAGTGTACCTGGCGTTCTACTGTTGTTTACTGTTTACTGCAGTGGTGGGACAACAGGCGGGCTGTTTGACTGTACATGGCGTCCTACTGCTGTTTACTGCAGTGGTGGGACAACATGCGAGCTCTTTGAGTGTACCTGGCGTCCTACTGTTGTTTACTGTTTACTGCAGTGGTGGGACAACAAGCGAGCTCTTTGTACCTGGCGTCCTACTGTTGTTTGCTGTTTACTGCAGTGGTGGGACAACAGGCGGGCTGTTTGAGTGTACCTGGCGCCCTACTGTTGTTTACTGTTTATTGCAGTGGCGGGACAACAGGCAGGCTGTTTGAGTTTACCTGGCATCCTACTGTTGTATACTGTTTACTGCATTGGTGGGACAACAGGCGGGCTGAGTGTACCTGGCGTCCTACTGTTGTTTACTGTTTACTGCAGTGGTGGGACAACAGGCGGGCTGTTTGACTGTACCTGGCGTCCTACTGTTGTTTACTGTTTACTGCAGTGGTGGGACAACAGGCGGGCTGTTTGAGTGTACCTGGCGTCCTACTGTTGTTTACTGTTTACTGCTGTGGTGGGACAACAGGCGGGCTGTTTGAGTGTACCTGGCGTCCTACTGTTGTTTACTGTTTACTGCAGTGGTGGGACAACAGGCGGGCTGTTTGAGTGTACCTGGCGTCCTACTGTTGTTTACTGTTTACTGCAGTGGTGCGACAACAGGCGGGCTGTTTGAGTGTACCTGGCGTCCTACTGTTTACTGTTTACTGCTGTGGTGGGACAACAGGCGGGCTGTTTGAGTGTACCTGGCATCCTACTGTTTACTGCAGTGGTGGGACAACAGGCGGGCTGTTTGAGTTTACCTGGCGTCCTACTGTTGTTTACTGTTTACTACAGTGGTGCGACAACAGGCGGGCTGTTTGAGTGTACCTGGCGTCCTACTGTTTACTGTTTACTGCTGTGGTGGGACAACAGGCGGGCTGTTTGAGTGTACCTGGCATCCTACTGTTTACTGCAGTGGTGGGACAACAGGCGGGCTGTTTGACTGTACATGGCGTCCTACTGTTATTTACTGTTTACTGCAGTGGTGGGACAACAGGCAGGCTGTTTGAGTGTACCTGGCGTCCTACTGTTTACTACAGTGGTGGGACAACAGGTGGGCTGTTTGAGTGTACCTGGCATTCTACTGTTGTTTACTGTTTACTGCAGTGGTGGGACAACAGGCGGGCTGTTTGACTGTACATAGCGTCCTACTGCTGTTTACTGTTTACTGCAGTGGTGGGACAACATGCGAGCTCTTTGAGTGTACCTGGCGTCCTACTGTTGTTTACTGTTTACTGCAGTGGCGGGACAACAAGCGAGCTCTTTGTACCTGGCGTCCTACTGTTGTTTGCTGTTTACTGCAGTGGTGGGACAACAGGCGGGCTGTTTGAGTGTACCTGGCGCCCTACTGTTGTTTACTGTTTATTGCAGTGGCGGGACAACAGGCAGGCTGTTTGAGTTTACCTGGCATCCTACTGTTGTATACTGTTTACTGCATTGGTGGGACAACAGGCAGGCTGAGTGTACCTGGCGTCCTACTGTTGTTTACTGTTTACTGCAGTGGTGGGACAACAGGCAGTCTGAGTGTACCTGGCGTCGTGCTGTTGTTTACTGTTTATTACAGTGGTGGGACAACAGGCGGGCTGTTTGAGTGTACCTGGCGTCCTACTGTTTACTGCAGTGGTGGAACAACAGGCGGGCTGTTTGACTGTACATGGCGTCCTACTGTTGTTTACTGTTTACTGCAGTGGTAGGACAAGAGGCGGGCTGTTTGAGTGTACCTGGCATCCTACTGTTTACTGCAGTGGTGGGACAACAGGCAGGCTGTTTGAGTGTACCTGGCGTCCTACTGTTTTCTGCAGTGGTGGGACAACAGGCGGGCTATTTGAGTGTACCTGGCGTCCTATTGTTGTTTACTGTTTACTGCAGTGGTGGGACAACAGGCGGGCTGTTTGAGTGTACCTGGCGTCCTACTGTTGTTTACTGCAGTGGTGGGACAACAGGCGGGCTGTTTGAGTGTACCTGGTGTCCTACTGTTGTTTACTGTACTGCTGTGGTGGGACAACAGGTGGGCTGTTTATGTGTACCTGGCGACCTACTGTTGTTTACTGTTTACTACAGCAGTGGGACAACAGGCAGGCTGAGTGTACCTGGCGTCCTACTGTTTACTGCAGTGGTGGGACAACAGGCGGGCTGTCGGAGTGTACCTGGCGTCCTACTGTTGTTTACTGTTTACTGCAGTGGTGGGACAACAGGTGGGCTGTTTGAGTGTACCTGGCGTCCTACTGTTTACTGCAGTGGTGGGACAACAGGCAGGCTGTTTGAGTGTACTTGGTATCTGCTGACATGGGAAATGTGGAAAAACAAATGGGACGTGCAACTATGACCACCCTAGAAAATGCCATGCCCATATGACAACAGGAAAATGCAAACTCCCTTCCTGTAAGCTTTTTCACCCTGAAATGTGTACCTCTTCAGTACAGGAAAGACTGTGCTATAACTTAAATTGCCAGGCACACCATCTAAAGGGGACAAAAAGATACAAAACATCCAGGCCATGGGAAAACCTGGGTAGCCACAGCCACTCAAGAGGGAGAGGTTTTTTAGTGCCAGGAAGGAAAAAAAAAACTGGCAGGAAATGGCAGAAATCGTACACCAAATCCAGTCATTCCTGGAGTGGAACCACAGTCGATGGCCCCCCACTCCAAACCAACAGATACAGATACTAATGCCGGAAAAAAAAATCTCCCCCCAGTACCAACAATACCACCAGTCCGATGACATTCTTCTTTGCAAATATACAGGGTCTAAAGCCAGCAACAAACAACAAAAACCTTTCATCCGTGGACTGCTTGCAGAGGCAAAGGCAATGTTCGCGGCTTTCACTGAGACCCACATAAAGGATCACTTGGACAACGAAATATGGATCCCAGGTTACAACCTATACAGATGTGACAAAGTGAACAGGCAAAAGGGAGGGTTTGGCCTGTACATTGCAGAGTCACTTGTTTGCACAGAACTGCTTAATGCCTCAAATGATGTAGTGGAAGTTTTAGCAGTAAAGGTCGAGAACCAAAACCTAGTCATTGTGGTAGTCTACAAGCCTCCGGATGCAACATCCCAGCAATTCCAGGAACAGCTGTTAAAAATTGACCACTGTCTGGAAAATCTTCCAGCTCCTGCACCCAACATCTTGCTCCTGGGGGATTTCAACTTAAGGCACCTAAAATGGAGGAATATAGCAAATAATATTGTTGCAGTAATAACACCAGGAGGCAGCTCTGATGAAAACTCACACTCACACGAGCTTTTAAATCTCTGCACAAAATTCAATTTAAACCAGCAAATAATAGAGCCTACTAGACTGGAGAATACACTAGACCTCATCTTCACTAACAATGATGATCTGATAAGAAATGTCACCATATCAAAAACAATATACTCAGATCACAACATAATTGAGGTTCAGACATGTATGCGTGGAGCCCCAGACCGACGTAATGAGACTAGTCACGAGGGAGCATTCACCAAATTCAACTTCAATAACAAAAACATAAAGTGGGACCAAGTAAACCAAGTCCTAACCGATATAAGCTGGGAAGATATACTAAGCAACACAGACCCCAACTTATGCCTAGAACAGATTAACTCGGTGGCACTCGATGTATGCACAAGGCTTATTCCTCTAAGAGACAGGCGCTCCCTTTACAGGCGACGGAAAAGAATAACAGAGCGGCTAAAAGAGGTCAATATATCTGAAATGCGTAGGGAGACACTGGTCAGAGAAATAGCAAGCCCGGTGGCCTGGTGGCTGGTGGCCCGGTGGCCTGGTGGCTAAAGCTTCCGCTTCACACACATAAGAACATAAGAACATAAGAACGAAGGAACACTGCAGAAGGCCTACTGGCCCATGCGAGGCAGGTCCAAGTCTCCAACCGGCTTAAGCCAATGCACCCAACCTAGTCAGGTCAGGTCACATTGACTTAAGGGAGGAACACGGCAACCGACCTGGTAGCACAAGCTATCAGGTCTAACTCACACCCACCCACATCTACTCATGTATTTATCCAACCTATTTTTAAAGCTACACAACGTTCTGGCCTCTATAACGGTACTTGGGAGTTTGTTCCACTCATCCACAACTCTATTACCAAACCAGTACTTTCCTATATCCTTCCTGAATCTGAATTTTTCCAACTTAAAACCATTGCTGCGAGTCCTGTCTAGGCTAGATATTTTCAGCACACTATTTACATCCCCTTTATTTATTCCTGTCTTCCATTTATACACCTCAATCATATCCCCCCTAATTCTACGTCTTTCTAGAGAGTGCAGTTTCAGGGCCCTTAGTCTATCCTCATAGGGAAGGTTTCTGATACATGGGATCAACTTTGTCATCCTCCTTTGTACATTTTCCAGAGAATTTATATCCATTCTGTAATACGGTGACCAAAACTGTGCAGCATAATCTAAATGAGGCCTAACCAAGGATGTATAGAGTTGAAGAACAACCTGAGGACTCCTATTATTTATGCTTCTTGATATGAAGCCAAGGATTCTATTAGCTTTATTGCGAACACTTATGCACTGTTGTCTTGGTTTCAGATTACTGCTAACCAGAACTCCTAAATCTTTTTCGCAATCCGTAATATTAAGATCTACATTATTTAGTTTATATGTGGCATGGTTATTGTCCTGTCCAACATTTAGAACTTTGCATTTGTCTATATTAAACTGCATCTGCCACTTCTCCGACCACTGCATCAGTCTATTCAAATCTTCCTGGAGTGCTCGAATGTCCTCGTCAGAATGAATTCGACGGCCTATTTTGGTGTCATCGGCAAACTTGCCGATGTCGCTCTTTATGCCCTCATCTATGTCGTTTATGTAGATTGTGAACAGCAGGGGGCCCAACACTGACCCCTGTGGAACACCGCTCGTGACACTTCCCCACTCTGATTTCTCCCCATTTATGCAAACTCTCTGCTGCCTATTTGTCAACCATGCCTCTATCCAGGAAAAAATTTCTCCTCCTATTCCATGTGCTTTAATTTTCCTCAATAGTCTCTGATGTGGGACCCTGTCAAAAGCCTTACTGAAGTCCATATACACAATATCATATTCATTACCATGATCTACCTCCTCAAATACCTTAGTGAAAAAAGTTAATAAATTCGTAAGGCAGGAACGCCCCTTTGTAAAACCATGCTGAGATTCGTTGATTAATTTATGCTTTTCAAGGTGGCTACGAACTGCCTCGGCAATTATTGATTCCATAAATTTTCCCACTATGGAGGTTAGGCTTATTGGTCTATAGTTCGAAGCTAAGGACCTGTCACCTGTTTTGAAAATAGGTATCACATTTGCCATTTTCCACTTATCTGGCACCATGCCAGTTTGTAGTGATATGTTGAAAAGATTAGCCAAAGGTGTGCTAAGCTCCTCTTTACATTCCTTTAGAACCCTTGCATACAGTTCATCAGGGCCTGGGGATTTGTTAGGTTTTAATTTATCTATTTGCCTAAGGACCATGTCACTTGTGACCCTAATAGTGCACAGTTTATTATCGTCCTGTTCTACATAATTTATCATTACTGGAATATCGCTGGTATCCTCCTGTGTAAAAACTGAGAGGAAGTATGTGTTAAAAATTCTACACATTTCCTTATCACTGTCAGTGAGCTGACCCGAGGAACTTTTGAGTGGGCCTATCTTGTCCCTGATCTTACTTCTGTATACCTGAAAGAATCCTTTTGGGTTAGTCTTCGATTCTCTTGCAACTTTAACCTCATAATCTCTTTTTGCTTTTCTAATTCCCTTTTTTATTTCTCTCTTTAACTGAATATATCGATTTCTCAATTGCCCCTCTCCTCTTTTGATTTGCCTATATATGCCTCTCTTTTGACCAATCAGATATTTTAATCTATTGTTCATCCATTTAGGATCATTTTTGTTTGATCTGATTTCCCTATTTGGAACATAATTTGACTGAGCAGCTAGAACTATGCCCTGGAAAGCATCATATCGGCAACCATCACCACCTACCTGACCCTTAGTCAGGTCATTCCAGTTCAGCCCACCTAAGTAATTTTTCAGTCCTATGAAATCAGCCAAGCGAAAGTTAGGGACGGAGACTTGATTGCCATTATTAGGGGAATTCCATGATATATTAAAACTGAGTGATTTGTGATCACTTTCCCCAAGCTCATCATTAACCTCAAGATTATTAATTAGTGTTTCCCTACTGGCAAGAACCAAGTCAAGGAGGTTATTTCCCCTAGTTGGCTCTGTCACAAACTGTTTTAAAAAACAATCCTGGATCGTATCAAGAAAGTCACCTGACTCTAAATTTCCTGTCAAATTGCTCCAGTCAATCTGTCTATAGTTGAAATCTCCCATTAGCACAACATTTTCGTATGTAGATGCCTTACGAATTTCGTCCCATAGAAGTTTACTGCACTCCCTATCAAGATTTGGGGCCCTGTAAATCACACCCAAAATTAGTTTTTCTCGGCCCTCGAGAAGCTGTAACCAAACAGATTCAGTGGCTGACGCTTCTAATTTAATATCTTGTCTAACACAACATGAGGAAATTAAATCTTCATCAGAGTACAAAACAAATTCTGGCCACGAAATAGAGCGAAACACCAACGTCAAAGACCTGGGAGTGATTATGTCGGAGGATCTCACCTTCAAGGACCATAACATTGTATCAATCGCATCTGCTAGAAAAATGACAGGATGGATAATGAGAACCTTCAAAACTAGGGAGGCCAAGCCCATGATGACACTCTTCAGGTCACTTGTTCTATCTAGGCTGGAATATTGCTGCACTCTAACAGCACCTTTCAAGGCAGGTGAAATTGCCGACCTAGAAAATGTACAGAGAACTTTCACGGCGCGCATAACGGAGATAAAACACCTCAATTACTGGGAGCGCTTGAGGTTTCTAAACCTGTATTCCCTGGAACGCAGGAGGGAGAGATACATGATTATATACACCTGGAAAATCCTAGAGGGACTAGTACCGAACTTGCACACGAAAATCACTCACTACGAAAGCAAAAGACTTGGCAGACGATGCACCATCCCCCCAATGAAAAGCAGGGGTGTCACTAGCACGTTAAGAGACCATACAATAAGTGTCAGGGGCCCGAGACTGTTCAACTGCCTCCCAGCACACATAAGGGGGATTACCAACAGACCCCTGGCAGTCTTCAAGCTGGCACTGGACAAGCACCTAAAGTCAGTTCCTGATCAGCCGGGCTGTGGCTCGTACGTTGGTTTGCGTGCAGCCAGCAGCAACAGCCTGGTTGATCAGGCGCTGATCCACCAGGAGGCCTGGTCACAGACCGGGCCGCGGGGGCGTTGACCCCCGAAACTCTCTCCAGGTAAACTCCAGGTCCAGGTAAACAATTTAAATTGTCTCTGACATACATCGCTACTCCACCACCTTTCCTGTTGACCCTGTCAGTGTGGAATAATTTATAGCCTTGTATGTGACATTCAGAGGGCATCTCTCTATCTTTCAGATTGACCCAGGTCTCTGTTATAGCAATAATATCTATGTTTCCTGCACTTGCAATTAATCTTAGCTCATCTATCTTATTTCTTACACTCCTGCTATTAGTATAGTACACCTTAACGGAGCTAGTCCCTTGCTGCCCTCTGCTGTCCCCCTTTGTTTGCTGACCTGATCTATTGTCTTTATTTATAACTTCATGCTGAATGCCTTTTATACATTTACTGTTTCCAACCCAAGTGTTGCAACCTGCTTGTTTCCCACACACACCCATACCACGGAGGGCCCGGGTTCGATTCCCGGCGGGTGGAAACATTCGACACGTTTCCTTACACCTGTTGTCCTGTTCACCTAGCAGCAAATAGGTACCTGGGTGTTAGTCGACTGGTGTGGGTCGCATCCTGGGGGACAAGATTAAGGACCCCAATGGAAATAAGTTAGACAGTCCTCGATGACGCACTGACTTTCTTGGGTTATCCTGGGTGGCTAACCCTCCGGGGTTAAAAATTCGAACGAAATCTTATCTTATCTTAAGCATCGAACTTAAGCTAAAGGAATCTTATAGGAGTCAGGAATCGCGGGAAGAACTAAAAGCCATAAATGAAATCGAAAGAAACCCAAAGTATTTCTTCTCCTATGCCAAATCAAAATCGAGAACAACGTCCAGTATTGGGCCCCTACTTAAACAAGATGGGTCCTACACAGATGACAGCAAGGAAATGAGTGAGCTACTCAAGTCCCAATATGACTCAGTTTTTAGCAAACCGCTAACCAGACTGAGAGTCGAAGATCAAAATGAATTTTTTATGAGAGAGCCACAAAATTTGGTTAACACAAGCCTATCCGATGTTATCCTGACACCAAATGACTTCGAACAGGCGATAAATGACATGCCCATGCACTCTGCCCCAGGGCCAGACTCATGGAACTCCGTGTTCAAATTCAAATTCAAATTCAAATTCAAAGTTTATTCTCTATAAGGATTACAATGCTGAGTTTACAGAAATTTGGTTATTGTTTGGTTTACATGTAGTAAAATTGTGATTACAGAGTGTACCACTAGAACGCTTAGCATGGCTAGGCATTTCGGGCATACTTAGTTTTATTCTTAATTGTAAAATATTACAAATTATGAGGTAAGTTGGTATTATGGCTAAGTGACTAAATACTAGTTTATGAGTTTAGCAATGTGAATGCTTTTGTTTTGGCACAGTATATAGTTTCAGTATTGGAGTATCACAGGATTCATTATTTTAAGACTGAGATTAATATTTCTGTTTATGGTCAAATGAGTGAGCGAGTGTAAGTGTGAACCACCAGGTGGTATTTGTGTAGTTAGTTGACGGGGTGTATCAGGGAGATAAGATGTTTTCTAATGGTAGTTTTGAAGGTGATGAATGTGTCTGCAGTTCTAGAGTTCTCAGGTAGGGTATTCCAGATTTTAGGGCCTTTGACATACATTGAATTTTTGTAAAGGTTTAGTCGGACACGGGGAATGTCGTAGAGATGTTTGTGTCTGGTGTTATGCCTGTGGGTTCTGTCACAACTATCAAGAAAGCGTTTTAGGTCAAGGCTGATATTAGAGTTTAAGGCCCTGTAGATATAGATTGCACAGTAGTAAGTGTGGATGTACTGAACTGGGAGTAAGTTTAGATCTTTGAAGAGTGGGGGGGGTGTGCTGCCAGGGATGGGATTTAGTGATTATTCTTACTGCAGCTTTTTGTTGGGTTATTATTGGCTTTAGGTGTGTTGCTGCAGTTGATCCCCAAGCACAAATAGCATA
The DNA here is from genome assembly GCF_038502225.1 of Cherax quadricarinatus. Taxonomy (NCBI): domain Eukaryota; kingdom Metazoa; phylum Arthropoda; class Malacostraca; order Decapoda; family Parastacidae; genus Cherax; species Cherax quadricarinatus. The sequence goes on along the minus strand of NC_091340.1, from coordinate 2,959,171 downwards.
GGTGAGGTATGGATAAATAAGTGAGTGGTATAGTGTGAGAAGGGCATTTTGCGGCACGTAGTATCGTATCAGCCGGGCTGTGGCTCGTACGTTGGTTTGCGTGCAGCCAGCAGCAACAGCCTGGTTGATCAGGCGCTGATCCACCAGGAGGCCTGGTCACAGACCGGGCCGCGGGGGCGTTGACCCCCGAAACTCTCTCCAGGTAAACTCCAGGTAAACTCCAGGATCCCAACCGTTTTGGATACTTTTTTGGCTATATGCTGGATATGGGTGCTGAAATTCAGGTTGTTGTCAAGGTATAAGCCTAGGAATTTTTCCCCATTATTTCTGGTAATTAGAGTGTTGTCAATCTTAATGTTAATTTGTGCATCTCCTGCTCTGCTACCAAACATAATATAGTAAGTTTTGTCAGTGTTAAGCGTAAGTTTATTGGCTGTCATCCAAGTCGATATTTTAATCAGCTCCTCATTCACAATGGTGTTGAGGGTGGCAAGATTAGGGTGAGAGATGACATAAGTCGTGTCATCAGCAAAGAGAATGGGTTTCAGGTGTTGGGATACGTTTGGAAGGTCATTGATGTATATGAGGAAGAGCAGGGGACCAAGGACACTTCCCTGCGGAACTCCAGTATCAAGTGGCCGTGTTGCTGATGCTGTGTCTTTAATGGTGACGTACTGATACCTATTAGTAATGTAAGATTTGAAATAAGCAAGCGCATGGCCTCTTATACCGTAGTGGTCAAGTTTGTGGAGTAGGATTTCGTGGTTTACTGTGTCAAAAGCTTTTCTTAGGTCAATAAAAATTCCTAGTGGATATTCCTTATTTTCCAATGCTGTGTAAAGCAGATCTAGCATTTTTATGATTGCATCATTAGTGCTTTTATTTTTCCTGAATCCAAACTGGCAGGGGTTGAGTATGTTTTGAGCCGTTATAAATGAATACAGTCTCTTGTACACGAGTTTCTCAAAGATTTTGGATAGCAATGGTAAGTTAGATATTGGCCTATAGTTGTTTAAGTCTGTAGGGTCACCACCTTTATGTATTGGTGTAACCCTTGCCATCTTGAGTAGTTTCGGGAAGGTGCTAGTCTCTATTGACTTATTAAAAAGTAATGAAATAGCATGCGAAAGGACATCAAGAACTGCAAGAAGCCCCTATCACGAGCCTTTTCCATCCTATGGAGAGGAAGCATGGACACGGGGGTCGTTCCACAGTTACTAAAAACAACAGACATAGTCCCACTCCACAAAGGGGGCAGTAAAGCAACAGCAAAGAACTAAAGACCGATAGCACTAACATCCCATATCATAAAAATCTTTGAAAGGGTCCTAAGAAGCAAGATCACCACCCATCTAGAAACCCATCGGTTACACAACCCAGAGCAACATGGGCTTATAACAGGTCGCTCCTGTCTGTCTCAACTATTGGATCACTACGACAAGGTCCTAAATGCACTAGAAGACAAAAAGAATGCAGATGTAATATATACAGACTTTGCAAAAGGATTCGACAAATGTGACCATGGCGTAATAGCGCACAAAATGCGTGCTAAAGGAATAACAGGAAAAGTCGGTCGATGGATCTATAATTTCCTCACTAACAGAACACAGAGAGTAGTCGTCAACAGAGTAAAGTCCGAGGCAGCTACGGTGAAAAGCTCTGTTCCATAAGGCACAGTACTCGCTCCCATCTTGTTCCTCATCCTCATATCCGGCATAGACAAGGATGTCAGCCACAGCACCGTGTCTTCCTTTGCAGATGACACCCGAATCTGCATGACAGTGTCTTCCATTGCAGACACTGCAAGGCTCCAGGCGGACATCAACCAAATCTTTCAGTGGGCTGCAGAAAACAATATGAAGTTCAACGATGAGAAATTTCAATTACTCAGATATGGTAAACACGAGGAAATTAAATCTTCATCAGAGTACAAAACAAATTCTGGCCACAAAATAGAGCGAAACACCAACGTCAAAGACCTGGGAGTGATCATGTCGGAGGATCTCACCTTCAAGGACCATAACATTGTATCAATCGCATCTGCTAGAAAAATGACAGGATGGATAATGAGAACCTTCAAAACTAGGGAGGCCAAGCCCATGATGACACTCTTCAGGTCACTTGTTCTATCTAGGCTGGAATATTGCTGCACACTAACAGCACCTTTCAAGGCAGGTGAAATTGCCGACCTAGAAAATGTACAGAGAACCTTCACGGCGCGCATAACGGAGATAAAACACCTCAATTACTGGGAGCGCTTGAGGTTCCTAAAACTGTATTCCCTGGAACGCAGGCGGGAGAGATACATGATTATATACACCTAGAAAATCCTAGAGGGACTAGTACCGAACTTGCACACGAAAATCACTCACTACGAAAGCAAAAGACTTGGCAGACGATGCAACATCCCCCCAATGAAAAACAGGGGTGTCACTAGCACGTTAAGAGACCATACAATAAGTGTCAGGGGCCCGAGACTGTTCAACTGCCTCCCAGCATACATAAGGGGGATTACCAACAGACCCCTGGCAGTCTTCAAGCTGGCACTGGACAAGCACCTAAAGTCGGTTCCTGACCAGCCGGGCTGTGGCTCGTACGTTGGTTTGCGTGCAGCCAACAGCAACAGCCTGGTTGATCAGGCTCTGATCCACCAGGAGGCCTGGTCACAGACCGGGCCGCGGGGGCGTTGACCCCCGGAACTCTCTCCAGGTAAACTCCAGGTACCTTGCGTCCTACTGTTTACTGCAGTGGTGGGACAACAGGCGGGCTGAGTGTACCTGGCGTTCTACTGTTGTTTACTGTTTACTGCAGTCGTGGGACAACAGGTGGGCTGTTTGAGTCTACCTAGTGTCCTACTGTTGTTTACTGTTTGCAGTGGTGGGACAACAGGCGGGCTGTTTGGGTGTACATAGCATCCTACTGTTGTTTACTGTTTACTGCAGTGGTGGGACAAGCGCGCTGTTTGAGTGTACATAGCATCCTACTGTTGTTTACTGTTTACTGCAGTGGTGGGAGAACAGGCGAGCTTTTGAGTGTACATAGCATCCTACTGTTGTTTAGTGCAGTGGTGGGACAACAGGCGGGTTGTTTGAATGTACCTGACGTCCTACTGTTGTTTAGTGTTTACTGCAGTTGTGGGACAACAGATGGGCTGTTTAAGTGTACCCGGTGTCCTACTGTTGTTTATTTATTTATTTATTTATTTATTTTGTCTTTGCAAACAGTACATTGAGAGTTTATATTTACAATAGTTGGTTGCAATGCAAAGAGAGCCTCTATTATGCCTAGGCATTATGGGCCAACTTAACAGACTACTTAACACTAAGGATTTTATCATAGTTGTACAGTAGGGCAGTAATTATTTCATAGTTGAACAGTAGATTAATTATAAGTGAATTAAATTTGTATAAGACAAAGGATATATTCATATACTCTAAAATGCTTTTTGTGAAAACAGTGGTTCAATTATTTTCCTGTCAATAATGGATAAAAGGGTCAAAGTGATTGTTGAAGTTATGATGTGGGCGTACAGAGGTGAGTATGTGTGTACCGAGTATTTAGCATTTAGTCTAGGGTGATTAAGTGGCTTTTGAAAAGAGTCTTAAACTGATTTTCAGACTGGGTTACTTTAATATCTTCTGGTAATGAATTTCATATTTTAGGGCCCTTTATGTGCATAGAGTTTTTACAGAGTGTGATAAGGACACGAGGTATATCAAAAAGAGATCTGTGTCTTGTGTTGTGGTCATGTGTCCTGTTTAAGTTGGTGAGAAGTTTGAGTGGAGGGTTTACATTTGCGTGTATTGTTCTGTGTATGTAGTAGGCACATGAATAAGTATGGATGTTCTTCAAGGTGAGCAGATTCAGACTTTTGAAAATTGGTGGAGTGTGCTGGCGGGAGTGGGAATTCGTTATCATTCTTACTGCTGCCTTTTGCTGGGTTATGAGGGGTTTTAGGTGATTGGATGTTGTTGATCCCCATGTACAAATTCCATATGTAAGATAAGGGTATATGAGTGTATGGTACAGTGCCAGGAGAGCTGATTGTGGAACGTAGTACCTTATCTTTGATAGTATGCCTACAGTCTTGGAGATTTTCTTGGTGATTTGTTGTATGTGTGTCCGGAACTTAAGGCTGCTGTCAAGGTGGATACCTAGGAATTTTCCCTCTGTGAGTCTTGTGACTGATGATCCATTTAGCGTTATGTTAATCGGATCATTTGCAGCTTTGTTTCCAAACTGAATGAAATAGGTTTTATCAGTATTCAGGGTAAGTTTATTAGTCATCATCCAGGCAGATATTTTCTGCAATTCGGCATTGACTGTGTTTGCTAGTATGACCGTGTTTGGGTGGGAAAAGACATATGTAGTGTCATCTGCAAATAATATGGGTTTGAGTAGCTGTGATGCATTCGGTAGATCATTGATGTAGATGAGAAAGAGGAGTGGTCCAAGGACGCTTCCTTGTGGGACTCCTACTTTGATTGGTTGGGTGGAAGAGTTTGCATCATTTGCATACACATATTGAGTTCTGTTACTAAGGTATGATTTTAGGTAGTTGAGGGAGTGGCCTCTGATACCATAGCGCGTTAATTTGGAGTACAGCAGTTCATGGTCGACTGTATCGAAAGCTTTACGTAAATCAATGAAAATACCCAGCGGGACTTTTTTTCTTTTCGAGTGTAAGTAAGTAAGTAAGTTTATTCAGGTATACACAAATACAGTTACATAGAATTATCATATATAGCAGCATATGTGTAGAGAACCTAGGATAACCCAAAAAAGTCAGACAGTGACTTATTTCCATTGGGGTATATATTAGTTCTAGCATGTGTATGATAGCATCATTCGTACTTTTATTATTCCTGAATCCAAACTGACAATGGTTTAATATGTTGTGTGAGACAACATATTTTAAAGAGCAGTGGTAAGTTAGATATTGGTCTATAGTTATTCAAGTCAGCTTGGTCACCTCCTTTGTGGATCGGAGTGACCCTCGGTATTTTGAGGATTGTTGGGAAGGTAGATGATTCAATGGATTTGTTAAAGAGCGTTGCAATAATTAGTTGCATTAATTAGTGACAATACTTGAGAAACTTTTTTTGTACATAAAAGCAGGAAAGTTGTTTATGTCTCCTGCCTTGTTTTTAAGGGTGTTTATGATGAGTGTAACTTCTATGGGGTTGGTTGGAGCTAGGAATAGCGTATTTGGGTAGGTACCTATGAGGTAGTCTGATGGGCGGGTGTTTACGCTTGGTATTTTGTTCGCTAAATTTTTACCTATAGTGGAGAAGAAAACATTGAGTCTGTTTGCTGTTTCAGTAGGTGTGAGTGGGGGTTCATCTGATTTTAGTAGTTTGATTGTTTGTTTTTGGATAACTTTTTATTTCCAAGAATTTCAGATAGAGTTTTCCAGGTTTTTTTTATATCACCTTTGATGTTATGTAATCTATTTTCATAATACAATTTTTTAGATCTTATCAGGCTGGTAAGTGCTGACGAGTAACGTTTAGACTGTTCTCTAGTTATTAGACCCATTCTCTACTGTTTTTCATATTTGTGCTTTGTGTTAATGGATTTGAGAATGCTTGGTGTTAGCCAGGGATTATTCAGTCTCTTTGCTGTGATGTTTAGTTTTTTGGGGGCAATGTTTGTTATAGAGGCTTTGGGCCTTTTTTTAGAAAATTATTTATACTGTGGAAAATTTAATTTATCTGAATGTATCATTATGTACATAACAGTAAATGAACAGATAATTATTATTTATCAGTTTGACAAGTAGGAATTTGGGACACCTAGGTCGCAAAAAATATCCCCCTTCGATACCTACCACTGTCATATCCACAAGTTGCTCTGGACCTATTAATTAAATGAAATATACATACATCAGGAATGCTGGTAAATATATAAATTTGTGGACTGTTTATTAAATTAAAAAATGATTATATATAAACACATTTATATAACAGGAGAATATATCTTAATCATAACACTCACCAATTTGACTGGAGATTGAAGTGTATCATACTCAGAAAACCCCCCTGTCTACATTTATGATAATACTACTGGCCAGAACTATAAACATAATATAGACATGACTTAGCTGGGGTTCCTGGAGCTGTCTTGTCCAGTCGCCTGATATCTCAAGTTATGCAGGAATGCACATCCAACAATTTCGCCTCCTATTTGAGAGGTTATTATTATTATTATTAAAGATTAGCCGGTATGCTCCCGGCCCGGGCCTTTTCCAAGTGGTGGCCCGGCCTTGGCTCCCTCTTTAGGGAGTGTCTGAGACCTAAGTCTCCCATGGGAGGAGGCACAAGTACCTCCTCATCTTTGGGACCAACTGTCCCCAGGCCTAGCCACAAGCTAGGCCTCTCTGGTCTGCCATCCCACCCCAAGGGGACTAATGGGAATGGCAGTCTTATGAGCTAAAGGCTCGGGCTTAGGCACCTACCCTACCCTAGAAGGGTTAGGCATGGTGTCGATATTATTTGAGAGGTGTCAACCCAATTTTAACCTCTAGAGCTCGAAAAATTCTTCCCATTACACTAACGTTTACATGGCTCATTCAAAGCAAAATGGCGACTCTCTTTCTTTTTTTCGATAACATACTTCTTTTAAAAATACAATATAGGGCATCTATTTACCTATAAATTACCGTATTTCTGGAAAATATATACAGTATTTTCCACATATACATTCATTCATATCTGTATATGTTTCGAGCTCATTTTGCCAATCGATGTTATTCATAGCTGCCATAAAGTTGTTAACTGCTGTCTCGTTATGTAGTCTGAAGGTTACTTTAGTAATGTTTTGTGGCAGTTTGCCCAGATTAGTTATGAGAAAGGTTGGGTAGTGGTCTGTAGTGTTGTCCGTGATTATGCCTGATTTTAAAGGGGATATGGTGTTTGTCCAGATGTGGTTTATTAAGGAGATGCTTGTCTCGGTGATTCTTGTAGGTTTAGAAATTGTTGGTAGCAACAGGCAGTTGCTCATTGTGTTTGTGAATTCGGTTACTTGTGGGTCCTGGTCGTGTAGTATGTTTATGTTGAAATCTCCTGTTAGTAGTAGGTGGTCTTTATGCATGTGTGCATCATCACAGTTTTTCACTAAAGTGGTAAATGTTTGACTGTGGTACTCTGTATATGTTTATAATTGTGAGTGGTGGGACAACAGGTGGGCTGTTTGAGTGTACCTGGAGTCCCACTGTTGTTTACAGTTTGCTGCGGTGATGGGACAACAGATGGACTTTGTTTACCGTGCTGGAACAAGAGGTTCAGCTGGGTCCAGGGACTGGGCCGCAAAATTTTGAGAAATGGGCAAGGTATGCTTGATTAAATAATTATGATTTTTTTTATAATAAGCAGTCAGGGTATTTTTCCATTTTTGGTAGTATACCACTGTCTACCTGGAGAAGGTTTCGGGGATCATCTCCCTTTGGACCGGTCTGTGACCAGGCCTATGGTGGACCAGGGCCTGGTCAACCAGGCTGTTACAGCTGGCCGACGTACGGCTGGTCAGGTACCGATTTTAGGTGCCTTTCCTGCACCTTGAAAACAGCCAGGGATCTATTGGTAATTTCCCTTATGTATGCTGGGAGGCAGATGAACAGTCTTGGGCCCCTGACACCTGTTGTGTTGTCTCTTTGCCCAAACCATTATCAGTGTTACCCAGTAGTCATACACAAAGAATAAATTTTGATAACCCTCTGGACTCATTTTTGCTTATACTGCAGTCATTACTTTTTTGTAGTCAGCGAATGTGTAGATTTGATTAAGTGCAACTTAATTTTGAGTAGAACTATTATTATTATGACAAGGGTCATTTTGAGTTGCAGTTAGTTTACAGAAATGGACACAGGTTTGGAATGAATTAACAAATGTTATTTTCCATTATTTATTTTGAAATGATACATAAGAAACAGCTGAGTTAAATGATTAACAAATTTTATACTTAACAGAAGTGACCTTAATATGCTTGTTAATTAAACTGAATAAAAATTTTATCATTATTGATGCTTTCTTTCCACAAGTGTAAATGTTACTACATATGTCATCAGATGTATGTGACATTCAGACAGATGAATTACTCCTCACGGACAAGATATATATAATTAAGACTCGAGGAGTTACTTTCTTCAGGCGTGAGTGGCATGTATTTAGGCCATGAAGAGTTACTTGCTTCTGGTAGAACAGACATATATTTAGGCCACGGCGAGTTGCTTTCTTCTGGTAGGACAGGCATATGTTTAGGCCAAGGAGAGTTGCTTTCTTCTTCTGGTACGACAGGCATATATTTAGGCCTAGAAGAGTTGCTTTCTTCTGGTACGACAGGCATATATTTAGGCCACGGAGAGTTGCTTTCTTCTGGTACGACAGGCATATATTTAGGCCTAGAAGAGTTGCTTTCTTCTGGTACGACAGGCATATATTTAGGCCACGGAGAGTTGCTTTCTTCTTCTGGTACGACAGGCATATATTTAGGCCTAGAAGAGTTGCTTTCTTCTTCTGGTACGACAGGCATATATTTAGGCCTAGAAGAGTTGCTTTCTTCTGGTACGACAGGCATATATTTAGGCCTAGAAGAGTTGCTTTCTTCTGGTACGACAGGCATATATTTAGGCCTAGAAGAGTTGCTTTCTTCTTCTGGTACGACAGGCATATATTTAGGCCTAGAAGAGTTGCTTTCTTCTTCTGGCACGACAGGCATATATTTAGGCCTAGAAGAGTTGCTTTCTTCTTCCGGTACGACAGACATATATTTAGGCCACGGAGACTTCCTTTCTTCTGGTACAACAGGCATATGTTTAGGCCTAGAAGAGTTGCTTTCTCCTAGTAGGATAGGCATATACTTCGGTTTAGAAGAGTTACTTTCTTCTTCAGGTAGGATAGGCATGTACTTAGGAGGCGATGAATGATCTTCGTCAGCGGTAATAATCGGGCATATATTTAGGCTAAGATGAGTATCATTATTCCACAACTGAAAGTGACAAATATTTAAGAAGAGGTACGTAACTTCCTTGTTGCGCATGTGAATGTCACTCACAGGTGAAGATACATGGAGGAGCAGGTCAAACACTGACCTGACCTTGGTTATCCATGATAAATCAGGTACGGGCTTTATACCAGGCACGAGCGATGCTGTGAAGATAGACAAACAATTACTAAATGATATATGTATGATATATGTAAGGCACCTGCAAATCTGAATATTTAGAACAAGTATTAAACAATGCTAAATAAAATGCAAGCAAATATATGTTTATTCACATGTTTTACTACTATGGCAGTGCCCTTTAAACAATAGTAACAATAACCTCTCATTCAACGAAAAGTGGATAATATCGACAAGTTGAAGGATTGATATGGCAAAGCTCCTAGTCGGCGAAGTCTCAATAAAAAAATGGACAGTTGGTGGATGGATCTTATTTGTCGGAATTACGTTAGACCAAGAATGAAATAATAAAAGACAGGACAAAGGTCCTGGTAAGTGTCTCTTCCATTTACGTAATGAACTGAAAACTGAAAAACAAAACTGAAGGTGCTTACGATTGGCTGCCGGAATGAACGGTTTGGGATGCCAGGGTCGGCATGTGATTAGTGTTACTCCAGACAGGAGCATCAAACACACTGATATGCTCATCATTGAAGACATTATTCTTGACTGTTGACTTCCAGGCGCCATCCCTGCTTTATATACCTGTCTTCTACTGCCACTACCAACACCACCACTACTACTACTACTATTACTACTACTACTACTATTACTACTACTACTACATCAACATCAATATTGACAACTTCACAGATGCTACTTGTCGATTTCTCAACAATTTATTCAGAAGCAGTATTGCTACAATAAAATATCACATTAGTTAAGAACATAAGAATCAAGGAACACTCCAACAGGCCTACTGATCCAGGCCTTTCTCAAAATCAACCATTTTCATCCACCTAAGGAATAAAGGGCACAATGCCCTGACTGGGACAATGCACAAATAACTCGCACATATGAGAAAGAAAGACATTTCGATCCGACTAGTTAATGGTCCAAGTCGGACCGAAAAGTTGGCATATGTGGGAGTTTTTTGTTATTGTCCCACAGTACACAATACGTGGGAGAGGCATCCAGAGATCTCCAGACACGTATTTCACAATATCAACATGTCGGTTCTCTGAACCATTCATCTACAAACAATACCAATACGCAGGCACAATGAACGATTTGAGAGAATATTAATATGGTATACAATACTGACAAGATGAAAAATTAGACACATGTGTAACATCTGGGTAAATTAGACACATGTGTAACATCTGGGTAAATTAGACACATGTGTAACATCTGGGTAAATTAGACACATGTGTAACATCTGGGTAAATTAGACACATGTGTAACATCTGGGTAATCTATTTGCCTTATTACGTACGCTTAGGCATTGCTGTCTTGGTTTAAGGTTGCTGCTTACCATAACCCCCAAGTCCTTTTCGCAATCTGTATGGTTAAGATCTACATTATTTAACTTATAAGTGCTAGGGTTATGGACACTCCCGAGCTTCAGAACCTTGCATTTATCTACATTGAACTGCATCTGCCACTTTTCTGACCAAGAGTAGAGTTTGTCTAAATCCTCCTGAAGTTCCCTAACATCTACGTTTGAATCAATTATCCTACCTATCTTCGTGTCATCGGCGAATTTGCTCATATCACTAGTAATTCCTTCATCAAGATCATTGATATATATTATAAACAACAACGGGCCCAAGACTGATCCCTGTGGAACGCCACTTGTTACTGATCCCCACTCGGATTTAACCCCATTTATGGACACTCTTTGCTTCCTGTCTGTGAGCCATGATTCGATCCACGAGAGCACCCTTCCCCCAATGCCATGAGCTGCTACTTTCTTCAACAGTCTTTGGTGCGGAACTCTATCAAATGCCTTACTAAAATCTAAGTAAATAATATCAAATTCTTTATCGTGGTCAACAGCCTCAAAAGCTTTACTGAAGAAAGTTAATAAATTAGTTAGACAAGACCGGCCTCTTGTGAATCCATGCTGAGTATCATTAATCAAGCTATGCTTATCGAGATGGCTTCTTATAATCTCAGCTATAATTGACTCTAGTAATTTGCCTACAATTGAGGTCAGGCTTATTGGGCGGTAATTTGACGGTAACGACTTGTCCCCTGTTTTAAAAATAGGAATTACATTAGCCATCTTCCACATATCAGACACTGCACCTGTTTGAAGAGATAAATTAAAAATATTAGTTAATGGTTCACAGACTTCCATTTTGCATTCCTTTAGAACCCTTGAAAAAACCTCATCAGGACCCGGTGACTTATTTTGCTTCAGTCTATCTGCTTCACAACCATTTCACTAGTGACTGTGATGTTACATAATTTATCTTCTTCTGATCCACTATAAAAATTAATTACCGGAATATTATTAGTGTCTTCCTGTGTAAAAACCGAGAGAAAATAATTATTTAAAATCGAGCACATTTCATTCTCTTTGTCAGTAAGATGCCCATAGTTATTTTTAAGGGGACCTATCTTATCTCTGACTTTTGTTCTATAGACCTGGAAAAAACTTTTTGGGTTAGTTTTAGAATTCCTAGCAACTTTAATTTCATAGTCCCTTTTAGCTTTTCTTATCCCCTTTTTAATGTCCCTCTTAATGTCAATATACTGATTTATAAGATGACCCTCGCCTCTTTTGATACGCCTATAAATTCCTTTCTTATGTCCTAGTAGATATTTCAGCCTATTATTCATCCATTTTGGGTCATTTCTATTTGATCTAATTTCCTTATAAGGGATAAACGTTCTTTGAGCAGCATGTATTGTGTTCAGAAAACTGTCATATTGATAGCTCTCTTCGTTACCCCAGTCAACAGATGATAAGTGTTCTCTAAGCCCATCGTAATCTGCTAAGCGAAAATCTGGGACTGTTACTGAGTTATCCCTACTATCATACCTCCATTCAATTCTACATGTAATTGATTTGTGGTCGCTAGCACCCAGTTCCTCTGAGACTTCTAAATTATTAACAAGGGATTCATTGTTTGCCAGAACTAAGTCAAGCAGGTTATTACCCCTTGTAGGTTCTGTCACAAACTGCTTCAAAAAACAATCCTGAACTACTTCTAAGAAATCGTATGATTCTAAATTCCCAGTCAAGAAATTCCAATCAATATGACTAAAGTTAAAGTCTCCTAGAATTACTACATTATCGTGCCTTGTGGCCCTAACAATTTCCTCCCATAGTAGTCTCCCCTGGTCCCTATCTAAATTTGGGGGACGGTATATCACACCTAAAATTAATTTTTCATGCCCCTCTGAAAATTCTATCCAAACAGACTCTGTATGTGTTACTTCAGACTTAATACCCGTTTTTATGCAACAGTTCAAGCGATCTCGGACATACAATGCCACCCCACCCCCCTTCCCGATACTTCTATCCACTTGGAACAATTTAAAACCCTGAATGTGACATTCTGCAGGCATGTCCCGACTTTTTGAACTAAACCACGTCTCAGTAATGGCAAATACATCTATGTTACTTGCACTAGCAACTAGTCTCAACTCGTCCATCTTATTCCTAGCACTGCGACTATTTGTGTAATAAATATTTAATGACCCTCCTATCTCTTTACCCTTCCTGCTCCTTTCTGTTATTCCACTAAACCTATTACTGTCATTGTCAATTAGTGCCACTGGCTTTCCAATATCCTCCTCATTTTGCCTATTACTAGTTCTCCTAGTACTCATGTTACTACCCTGCGACTTCACAGTTTTCCCGCCAAAACCCATACCACTAACTATTCCTAGTTTAAAGACCTAACAGCTCCCTCCACTGCGTTGGCCAGTGCTCCCACCCCACACCTAGACAAGTGAACCCCATCCCTGGCATACATGTCATTTCTGCCATAGAAGAGGTCCCAGTTGTCAATGAATGTTACCGCATTTTCCTTACAGTATTTGTCCAGCCAGCAATTGACACCAATTGCCCTGGACAACCATTCATTTCCAACTCCTCTCCTTGGCAAAATGCCACATATGACAGGTTTCCCACCCTTCTTCCTAATTATCTCTATTGCTGACCTGTACCTGCTAATCAGGTCCTCACTCCTACATCTGCCAACATCGTTGCCTCCAGCACTGAGACAGATAATAGGATTGCTCCCATTACCTATCATGATGTCATCCAGACGGCTAACAATATCCTTCATCCCAGCCCCAGGAAAACACACTCTCTGCCTCCTACTCCTATCCTTCAAACAGAATGCCCTATCCATGTACCTAATCTGGCTATCCCCAACAACAACAATGTTTTTACCTTCCTTGGCGTCGTCCGTAGTGATGCTCCGAGTAGTCGACTCACATTCGCCAGGTAGCATTACACCACTTGTAGAATTCGTCATGACGTTCTCGATGGTCTTCGTTGGGGTTTCTAGGGATGTCTCACTCACGTCTGCCAATGCTTCCTTGGTGCTCGTTGTGGCATTCCCAGTAGAACACTCACATTCGTCAGGTAGCACCGAGAATGAGTTGGAAGTTTCCAAGGCAGTCTTCTGGTTTCTCGTTGTTTCTGCCTCTCCAACCGTTCTCTTAATCTTCAGCTTGGTTCCATGTTGCCCGGCCACTGACCAAGCTCCCCTCTTAACCTGGGGACTCACAACAGGAGGATTACTACGAATCCTCTTGTTCTCCTCCGTCAATTGCCGTATCTCCAGTTTAGCAACTCTGAGTTCTTCTCTCAGCTGCTGGTAAAGCTGCTCAAGAGAGGGCATCCTGGTTCAGATTCACAGAGAGCACACAAACAGGTCTTCACAGAGCTAAGTACACGTCACCACTGAAGTACACGTCACCAGATAAGCGATGATTTCAATTTCAACCAGAACAATGGCTTCTATAACATAGCTGAACCACTCACCAAGAAACTTCTTCATCGCTATCCCACATAAGAACATAGAACACTGCAGAAGGTCTACAACTTGTCCAATACCCCTGCCAAGCTACCCAAGACTCTATAACCCCACCCGGTGGATCATCAGTTGCAGCATTCTTCACCTGACCTCAACATTCTGACTATAAATACTCTCGTACCTTCCAACCCCAGGTAGATCCGTGTGTGAATTGAGAAAGCCCACTGTGTGGGTGAAACGTTGTCAATAAAGGATCACATTATACTGCATTTGTGTTTATATTTCCAACCCAACTAGGTAGACTGTTCCACTCATCAACTACCCTATTTCCAAACCAATACTTTCCTATGTCCTTTCTAAATCTAAGCTTATCTAATTTAAATCCATTACTGTGGGTTCTCTCTTGGAGAGACATCCTCAAGACCTTATTAATATCCCCTTTATTAATACCTATCTTCCACTTACACACTTCGATCAGGTCTCCCCTCATTCTTCGTCTAACAAGTGAATGTAACTTAAGAGTCTTCAATCTTTGAAGATTGAGACACTTATGCAGCATATGGGAATCTTTATTCAGGAAACGTTTCGCCACACAGTGGCTTCATCAGTCCAATACAAAGAGGAAGGCGTAAGGAGAGGAGGAGAATGAGGTAATCAGTCCCTCAACCTGGAGTCGATGTGTTCAGTCCATCAATCTTGTAGAATGTACAGCATAGGGCCGTAGACGTGGCTTAAATACTGTAGTGAGGTGACGTGAAGCAGGTGGAGGCGGGGTCATAGTGGTACCATCCACTAGTCGAAGTAGGTCTTCGTCCAAAGGTTGAACAAGTGTTGAAGAATTCTTTGTAACAAGATCCCATGATGCTGCAGTGTCTGACAGTTGTGATGAATGGTTTGAAAAACCGACAAGTTGAAGATTGAGACACTTATGCAGCATATGGGAATCTTTATTCAGGAAACGTTTCGCCACACAGTGGCTTCATCAGTCCAATACAAAGAGGAAGTTGTGCAAGACAGGTATACAATACCGACAAGATGAAAGTTAAGACACTTGTGCAACATCTGGTTATCTTTATTGTAAACGTTTCGCCATCCAGTGGCTTTATCAATACAAATTCTTGGACATAATTAGAAAACAGAAGAACTATATACAGTCCCTCAGCCTGGAGTCGATGTGTTCAGTCCATCAATCTATGGCCCTATGCTGTACATTCTACAAGATTGATGGACTGAACACATCGACTCCAGGCTGAGGGACTGATTACCTCATACTTCTCCTCTCCTTACGCCTTCCTCTTTGTATTGGTCTGATGAAGCCACTGTGTGGCGAAATGTTTCCTGAATAAAGATTCCCACATGCTGCATAAGTGTCTCAATCTTCGAAGATAGACTTAAAGGCGTAGAATGAGGGGAGATATCATTGAAGTGTATAAGTGGATGACGGGCATAAACAAGGGAGATATTAATAAAGTACTGAGGGTGTCGAACCAGGTAAGAACCAGGAATAATGGATTTAAGTTGGATAAATTTAGATTTAGAAAGGACATAGGTAAGTACTGGTTTTCTAACAGAGTTGTAGATGCGTGGATTATTATTATTATAATCAAGGGGGAAGCGCTAAACCCGGAGGATTATACAGCGCCTGGGGGGGATGTGGAAGGCATTCAGGCTTAATTCGGGGAACTGGAGCACAGATCCAATTCCCTAAATCAAGAGCCCCTCACCAACATCAAGGAACCTTCCTTGAGGGGTAGATGCGTGGAACAGTCTTCCCAGTGGGGTGATAGAGGCTAGGACCTTGGGTAGTTTTAAGAAGAGACTGGAAAAATATGTGAGTGGGAGGGGCTGGGTTTGATTGGTGTCATTGGGTACGGGAGTTATTTCTTGGGAAGCTTTAGGTAGTAGTCGTTTTGATAAGGACTTGCCTTACATGGGCCAGTAGGCCTTCTGCAGTGTTCCTCCATTCTTATGTTCTTATGTGTATAAGTGGAAGATGGGTATTAACAAAGGGGATATAAATAAGGTTTAGATTATAATGATTTAGATTATGCTGCTCAGTTTTGGTCCCCTTACTACAGGATGGCTATAGACTCATTAGAAAACATACAGAGAAGAATGAAGAATGATTGGCTAGATAAACGCTGTAAGGATAATGCAGTACCATTCATTGACAACTGGGACAACTTCTATGGCTGAAATGACATGTATGCCAGGGATGGGGTTCACTTATCCAGGGCAGGTGTGGGTTTTCTTGCTAGCTCAGTTGAGGGAGTTGTTAGGACTTAAAACTAGGATTAGTTAGAGGTATGGGTTTAGAAATGATAAATAATGAATATGGATATATTGACTTATGCTCTGATATTACGAATCTTAATAGTAACTGTCATGGAGTAACTCTGGGTAATGATAATTTCAGAAATTGTGTAAAAACAAAGATGAATAGGAAAAATGTGCAGAAGAAAAAACACATGATGGTACTTTATTCTAACAGTCGAAGTGCAAGAAATAAGATTAATGAACTACGTTTGGTAGCATGTGCTGGGAACTTTAATATCATTGCATTAACTGAAACGTGGTATGATTTAAAGAGTCGGGATATGATTGCTGAGTGTAATATTCAAGGGTTTAAGTTTTTCCATGTGGATAGATGTAATGGGAAGAGGGGAGGAGTTGCATTATATGTTCGAGAAAATATTAACTGTTGCGTAAAAACAGGTATAAAAATAGATGGAACAGTAACAGAATCTGTTTGGGTAGTTTGTAGAAGGTCAAGAAAAACTAATTCTAGGTGTAATATACCGACCTCCAGGCTTGGATCACGATAGAGGGAGACTTCTTTGGGACGAAATTGTTAGGGCTTCTAGATACAATAACATAGTGATAGTAGGGGATTTTAACTTTAGTCAAATTGACTGGAATTCTTTGACCGGTAATCTGGAATTCAGTGACTTTATGGAAACAGTTCAGGACTGCTTTCTGAAGCAGTGTGTAACAGAGCCTACCAGGGGTAATAATTTGCTAGACCTAGTCTTGTCAAATAAGGAAACACTCGTAAATAATCTGGAAGTCACTGAAGAGCTTGGCGCAAGTGATCACAAATCCATCACTTTTAGCATTAACTGGGAATACAATAATAATGATAATACAGTGGACCCCCGCTTAACGATCACCTCCAAATGCGACCAATTATGTAAGTGTATTTATGTAAGTGCGTTTGTACGTGTATGTTTGGGGGTCTGAAATGGACTAATCTACTTCACAATATTCCTTATGGGAAAAAATTCGGTCAGTACTGGCACCTGAACATACTACTGGAATGAAAAAAGTTCGTTAACCGGGGGTCCACTGTACTGTAAAAATCCCTGATTTTCGTTCTGCCAATTATAATGGACTTAGGGAACACCTGTCAAATCTTGATTGGGGTTATCTAGCTAATGATTCTTTTGACGATGATCATACTTATGATTACGAAGGGATCTCCATTTATGAGTTCTTTCTTAATAATGTACACCATGCTCAGAGTATATACATTCCCCAGAGAGAAATCAGGTCTAATAATATTATTATTATTATAATCAAGGGGGAAGCGCTAAACCCGGAGGATTATACAGCGCCTGGGGGGGGATGTGGAAGGCATTCAGGCTTAATTCGGGGAACTGGAGCACAGATCCAATTCCCTAAATCAAGAGCCCCTCACCAACATCAAGGAACCTTCCTTGAGGGGCAGGTCTAATAATAACAATCCCAAATGGGTCAACAGGAGGCTAAAGCATCTAATAGGGGAGAAAAGGGGAATTTATAGGCGCATCAGAAGAGGAGAGGTTAACCTTACTGACCAATATGTTCAGCTTAAAAGAGAAGTAAAAAAGGGGATTAGAAAGGCTAAACGTGACTATGAAATTAGAGTTGCTAATGAATCAAAGACCAATCCGAAGGGGTTCTTTCAAGTGTATAGGACGAAGGTGAAGGAAAAAGTAAGACCTCTGAAAATTGGAAATGGGCAGCTGACGGATGACGAACTGGAAATGTGTTCCACATTTAATGACTATTTTTTGTCAGTTTTTACACAGGAAGACATAAATGAGATTCCAGAAATTAACAATTATTCAGTTCCTGACGAATTCAAATTGACTAATATTACTGTCACGAGGGACATGGTTATCAAACAGATAGACAAACTGAAGCAAAATACGTCCCCGGGGCCCGACGAGTTATTTTCCAGGGTACTTAAGGAATGGAAGATGGAACTTAGTCAGCCATTAACGAGTGTTTAATGCATCCATCCTAACTGGTGTTGTGCCAGAGTTGTGGAAGCTGGCTAATGTGGTTCCCATATTCAAATCAAGGGATAAGTCCGTTCCTTCAAATTACCGTCCAATAAGCCTGACATCTATAGTGGGCAAGTTATTAGAATCAATTATAGCTGACATTATTAAAAGTCACCTTGAAGAGCATAACTTGATAAATGAATCTCAGCATGGGTTCACGAGAGGTTGTTCCTGCCTGACAAATTTACTGACGTTCTTCACTAGAACATTTGAGGCAGTAGACAGTGATAAAGAATATGATATTGTTTATTTGGATTTTAGTAAAGCCTTCGATAGAGTACCTCACAAGAGACTCTTAAGAAAAGTGGCAGCTCATGGTATAGGAGGTAAAGTTCTAGCATAGATAGAGGTATGGCTTACCAATAGAAAGCAGAGTTACCATTATTGGAGTGAAGTCTGAATGGGGATTAGTCACTAGTGGCATTCCACAAGGATCAGTTTTAGGCCCTCTCTTGTTCATAATTTACATTAATGACCTTGAAGAAGGGATTACGAGTGACATGAGTAAATTTGCTGATGATACAAAGATAGGCTGTATAATTCATTCTGAGGAGGATAACAATGAACTCCAGGAGGATTTGGAGAAATTAATGTCTTGGTCTGAAAAGTGGCAGATGAGGTTCAATGTGGATAAGTGTAAGGTAATGAAAATAACCCTCGAAGCTATAATCTAGGTGAAGTAGAGCTTGATCATATAGAATGTGAAAAAGACTTGGGAATCATGGTAAGCAGAAACTTAAAGCAAAGACAGCAGTGCCTTAGTGTGCACAACAAGGCTAACAGATTACTTGGATTTATCTCAAGAAGTATAAGTAACAGAAATCCAAAAGTTATTTTACAGCTCTATACATCACTAGTGAGGCCTCATTTAGATTATGCTGCTCAGTTTTGGTCTCCTTACTACAGGATGGATATAGACTCATTGGAGAACATACAGAGAAGAATGACTAAAATGATTTACTGTGTAAGGAATCTCCTACTCTCTGGAGAGACGTAGAATGAGGGGAGATATCATTGAAGTGTATAAGTGGATGACGGGCATAAACAAGAGAGATATTAATAAAGTACTGAGGGTGTCGAACCAGGTAAGAACCAGGAATAATGGATTTAAATTGAATAAATTTAGATTTAGAAAGGACATAGGTAAATACTGTAGGTAGTAGGTTGGTAGACAGCAACCATCCAGGGAGGTACTACCGTCCTGCCAAGTGAGTGTAAAACGAAAGCCTGTGATTGTTTTACATGATGGTAGGATTGCTGATGTCTTTTGTCTGTCTCATAAATATGCAAGATTACAGGCATGTCTTGCTACTTCTACTTACACTTAGGTCACACTACACATACATGTACACATTTATTTATACACACTCATCTGAGTTTTCTTTGATTTTATCTTAATAGTTCTTGGTCTTATTACTTTTCCTTTTATATCCATGGGGAAGTGGAATAAGAATCTTTCCTCCGTAAGCCATGCGTGTTGTAAAAGTCAACTAAAATGCTGGGAACAATGGGCTAGTAACCCCTTTTCCTGTAAAGATTACTAAAAAGAATAAGAAGAAAATTGTTTTCTTTCTTTTTTGGGTCACCCTGCCTCGGTGGGAGACGGCCGACTTGTTGAAAAAAAAAAAAAAAAAAATAGGTAAATACTGGTTTTCTAACAGAGTTGTGGATGCGTGGAACAATCTTCCCAGTAGGGTGATCGAGGCTAGGACTTTGGGCAGCTTTAAAAAGAGATTAGACAAATGTACGAGTGGGAGGGGCTGGGTTTGATTAGTGTCATTGGGTATGGGAATAAATTCTTGGGTAGCTTTGGGTAGAGGTCATTTTGATAAGGACCTGCCTTGTATGGGCCAGTAGGCCTTCTGCAGTGTTTCTCAATTCTTATATTCTTATGTTTTTCCACACCTTGTTGGTATCACCATACCATTTCTCACTTCAATCATGCCATCTTTCTTCACAAGGAAGATTTCTTATGGAACAACACAGCAGTCCTACTGGCCCATATAAGGCAAGTCGTTATCAAAACCATCCATTATTTATCCAACCTTTCTCCAAAACTAAGAATTTATTCCTGTACCTTAGACACCATGAAAAACACACTTTTTTTTTTTTTTTTTTTTCAACAAGTCGGCCGTCTCCCACCGAGGCAGGGTGACCCAAAAAAAAAAGAAAGAAAATCCCCAAAAAGAAAATACTTTCATCATCATTCAACACTTTCACCACACTCACACATTATCACTGCTTTTGCAGAGGTGCTCAGAATACAACAGTTTAGAAGCATATACGTATAAAGATACACAACATATCCCTCCAAACTGCCAATATCCCAAACCCCTCCTTTAAAGTGCAGGCATTGTACTTCCCATTTCCAGGACTCAAGTCCGACTATATGAAAATAACCGGTTTCCCTGAATCCCTTCACTAAATATTACCCTGCTCACACTCCAACAGATCGTCAGGTCCCAAGTACCATTCGTCTCCATTCACTCCTGTGTAACACGCTCATGCACGCTTGCTGGAAGTCCAAGCCCCTCGCCCACAAAACCTCCTTTACCCCCTCTTTCCAACCCTTTCGAGGACGACCCCTACCCCTCTTTCCTTCCCCTATAGATTTATGTGCTTTCCATGTCATTCTACTTTGATCCATTCTCTCTAAATGACCAAACCACCTCAACAACCCCTCTTCTGCCCTCTGACTAATGCTTTTATTAACTCCACACCTTCTCCTAATTTCCACACTCCGAATTTTCTGCATAATATTTACACCACACATTGCCCTTAAACATGACATCTCCACTGCCTCCAACCGTCTCCTCGCTGCTGCATTTACCACCCAAGCTTCACATCCATATAAGAGTGTTGGTACTACTATACTTTCATACATTCCCTTCTTTGCCTCCATAGATAACGTTTTTTGACTCCACATATACCTTAACGCACCACTCACCTTTTTTCCCTCATCAATTCTATGATTAACCTCATCCTTCATAAATCCATCCGCCGACACGTCAACTCCCAAGTATCTGAAAACATTCACTTCTTCCATACTCCTCCTCCCCAATTTGATATCCAATTTTTCTTTATCTAAATCATTTGATACCCTCATCACCTTACTCTTTTCTATGTTCACTTTCAACTTTCTACCTCTACACACATTCTCAAACTCATCCACTAACCTTTGCAATTTTTCTTTAGAATCTCCCATAAGCACAGTATCATCTGCAAAAAGTAACTGTGTCAATTCCCATTTTGAATTTGATTCCCCATAATTTAATCCCACCCCTCTCCCGAACACCCTAGCATTTACTTCTTTTACAACCCCATCTATAAATATATTAAACAACCATGGTGACATTACACATCCCTGTCTAAGACCTACTTTTACCGGGAAGTATTCTCCCTCTCTTCTACACACCCTAACCTGAGCCTCACTATCCTCATAAAAGCTCTTTACAGCATTTAGTAACTTACCACCTATTCCATAAACTTGCAACATCTGCCACATAAGCAGTAAAATGTGATCTTTTATTGACAACATTTTGCCCACACAGTGGGCTTTATAAAGTCACAAACAAATCTGTTTGGGCCAATAGGTCTACTCTTGGCCCGTATTGGTGAACCGCAGATAATTGTAACAATAGAAATTGGACCCGCGTATACAGGGGCCCTACTGTACAGTGTTTCAATTCAATTGTTAAACTTTTATTTTGTGAAAATGACTTATGTACATTATTGGTTGACAGGCTCTACCCCTGTGCAAGAGCGATTCCCACCAGTGTTTATACATGCTTTGCTTATCTTCCTTTACATAATACATCCTCCCCTCATTTGTGACGTACTAGTTTACCTGCGGCTCGGACTTACAACGGGCTGTCTAACCAGTATGCATACCTAAATAATGTGTATTAAGAGCTGATTTCCTCTATTCAGTTTATTACAATATACAGTACACTGGTTGGTAGGTAAGACACGTGAGCAACAGTTAAGCAACTTCATTCCGAAACGTTTTGCCTATACAGTAGGCTTCTTCAGTCGAGTACATTAAGTAGGCAGGAGCAGTAAAGATGGGAAGATGATGTAATCAGTCCATCACCCTTGAAGTCCAGGGTGAGGGACTGACAACTTGTAAAGTAAAAGGACACAAGTGCAACTAATGTGACATTTTATTGTGGCAACGTTTTGCTCTCCAGGAGCTTTGTAAAGGCCAGTAGGCCTTCTGCAGTGTTCCTCCATTCTTATGTTCTTATGTAAACAATACATATACATGGACACAGAGGGTATATATAGGCTTAGAGTGAGGTGTGGTACTAGTGGTAGTAGTAGTAGTATCACACCTCACTCTAAACCTATATATACCCTCTGTGTCCATGTACATGTATTGTTTTTAATGGCTTGACAAAGCTCTTGGAGAGCGAAATGTTGCCACAATAAACTGTCACAGTTGCACTTGTGTCCTTTTACTTTACATATTGTCGGTAATTCTACCAACATTTACACAACTGATACACCTCAAATCTACAACTTCAAGGGTGATGGACTGATTACATCGTCTTCACATCTCTACTGCTCCTGCCTACTTTCTGTACTCGACTGAAGAATTCTACTGCGTAGGTGAAACGTTTTGGAATAAAGTTGCCCAACTGTTGCCCATGTGTCTTACCTACTAACCTGTCGGTATTGTATCCCATTTTGATATTCATACAGTACACTAATGTATAAACATTTCAAAATATACTAAAAATGTTATAAATGGTGCAAAGGTGACATTAAAACAATATCAAAGATGGTCAACACAAACTCACTACTATTATAGTACATATTCTCCTTGCTAAGCGATGAACTTGTTTACAGACATGGTCTTAGGAACAGAACTCGTCGTTAAGTGAGGAGAGGCTGTAAAGGTTAAAAAATGAAAGGAACCTTGATGTAATGTGTATACAGTACCTATATCATAAACAGCTGTTCAACAGTTTCGTTGGTAGACTATTATTTTGTGATAAACACAAGGACGAGTGAGGGGTGACCACTTTTGGTGGTTATTATGGGTCACCAAGGCATGAGCCTCAAACCACCCTCTACTACATAGCTATTTTTATTACTGAAAATGCAAGGGAAATGATAATTTTATATTTTTATTGTAATAAATTTATTAATATGTACTAAATAGTTTATATTTACAAAAGCATTCTGATAGCTAACTTCATAGCAGTGAGATGAACACGACCCTTGGGCCGTCAATTTTAAACCCAACAACAATGAATGCTGAAAGCCTGATAAGCTTTTCTCATAATTTTATATTTTTTCATGTTTTCTTGGATAGATTGCATTTATATTATACTGGGCATTACTCTGGGCACATTTATTAAATAAAAAGGTGGTAAAATATGGTACTTGTACTAATGTTTGCAGGTGATGGTGGTTTTGGTGGATGCAGGTAATAGCTGTGGAACTGCCTGTCATGTTTATACAGATATTGTACAGGGATCACATTAACCCTCCCTACACATTTCCACATCAACAATTTTTGATAAGACACCATTTTCAGGAATTTAACTACCATCTTAGTCAACGGTCAACTGTATATATACACATGAATAGACACAAAGATGAATGAAGGGATTGTACCTTGGTCCTGGAATTAACAGGTCCAGCACTTCACCACTAAGCTATAAAGCTTCCAACAGGAAAGATTCGGATATCAAATTCATATCTGTCTTCATCTGTGACACCAGAAGTAAATGCCAAGGTGTTGGGGAGGTATGGGGGATGACAATATGTGGATCTAATACAAAATGGGAGCCATCACAAATGCTTTTTGCTGACACTATACTTTTGGAAGAGTTTGAAAAGAAGTTACAGAGTTTAGTGGACAAATTTGGAAGGGTATGAAAAGGAAGGACATTAAAGTGAACATAGGAAAGAGCAAGGTGATGAGTTACAAAAGTTAGGTAATGAAAGACCATATATCAGATTGGGAGGAGGGAATATGGAGGAAGTGAAAGGGTTCAGATATTTGTGAGTGAACTTGTCAGCTGATGGGTACATGAAAGATGAGGTAAACCATAGAACTGATGAAAATCAAATGGCAGGTGGTGCATCGAGGCATCTATGGAGACAAAAAACGTTATCCATGGAGGAAGAGGGAAATGTATGAGAGTACAGTGGAACCTACATTCTTATATCTACATTGGTGTCTATATTCTGTACTCATCCAGAAGCTTTGCTGGATGTGAACCCAGATGTAAAAGTTGTGCTTTTACCAAATACAATCTATGTAATACAACAACTGGATCATGGAATTATTAGGTCATTTAAATTTAACTACACACAAAAAGGGATGCAAAAACTTGCTGCAACAATGGATGCTGACTTTGACTTTAGAGTACCAAACTTTTGGCATAAATTTAACAATGAAGATGCCATCATTATTATAGTCAAAGAGAAGCACTAAACCTGCAGATGCCATCAGCCATGTCAGAAGAACATGAAACGAAGTGCCCCAATCAACATTAAATGCAGGTTGGGAAAAGTTATGGCCTAGTGTGAATGCTTTTACAGGTTTTCCCCTCGCTTAAGAGTCAGGTGCAGTAAATAGTTAACCTGGCAAGGTGATTACCAGGTGATGGTTTTGAGGATATGCAAAATGATGATGACGAAAACAGAAGTCCTGAGGAAATGTTGACAGAGCTCAATGCACAGATACATGGGAGGTAGATAACACAGGAAGAAGGACCTTAAGAAATGCAGTTAAAAATTGTAACAGTTATGTGAGCAATTCCACATTATTGGTTAAGTTGTAGACTTTTTCACTGAAGATGACCCTGACACATCTAGAAACATTGTTCTGAAACTGGGCCTAGAGTGGCTGATGATGCTCCAGCAGCATAAAGTACTGCAGTGTAAGAGACCAAAGATACATCACAGAACTTCTCACTACTCTAGTACAACCATCGACTTTAGTGAAAGAGCTTCAATCTTCCACCTCAGCAAACAATCCACAACCTTCCACCTCACCATACCTCTCCACTCTGTTCAGAGTCATCAACATACACTAGCAACCATAATTTAAAGTAAGAAATATTATTTATGCAACATACGTAACCTTAAGCAATGCATTCAGCATAATACATCACAATAACCAGCTACAATTACATCTTTTTTTTAGAATTTGGAGGCAAAAAAAATAAAAAAAATTTTGTAGTTTTTGTGGGGTCCAAGGAACGTATCCCTATTTTTCCCGTATTTGATGGTTTACTGTACACACACACACATACATATATATATAAAAATCACACACACACACACACACACATGCATGCATGTGCACACATACACCAAAATAAAAAATTCAAGAAAATGTAGCCCAAAAAAAAGTAAATCCCTTAAAAAATCTGAGTATGTACATTCTTCTTCTTTCAACAAAGCGGCCATATCCCACCGAAGCAGAGTGGCCCGAAAAGAAAAACAAAAGCATACAAGAGAAGGCGTTACTAGTCCCTTGCTCCCAGCATTTTAGTCGCCTCTTACAACACGCATGGCTTAAGGAGGAATAATTCTATTCCACTTTCCCATGGAGATAGGAAATAAACAAGAACAAGAACTAGTAAGAAAAAGGAAGAAAACCTAGAGGGGTGTGTGTATATAAATGCTTGTACATGCATGTGTAGTGTGACCTAAGTGTAAGTAGTAGTAGCAAGACGTACCCGAAATCTTGCATGTTTAAGAGACAGAAAAAGACACCAGCAATCCTACCATGATGTAAAACAATTACAGGCTTTCGTTGTACACTCACTTGCCAGGATGGTAGTACCTCCCTGGGCGGCTACCGTCTATCAACCTACTACCTAGGACAATAAAATTATATTTTACTAAAAATTCTTTCTATAAGCTGACAGAACAGCAGATTTTCATTAGAATTTCATCTAAGCTCATTTGTTGCATTTTTCTTTCCTTTAGGACTTGACAAGGTAATGAGTGGCACACGTCGAGGTGTCTTGAAGCCAGCAGAAGCAGCAGCAGGTGTCTTAGCAGGAGAATCATCTCTCAAGGTCTTGCTGGGACTTTTGACATCCCCTTCAAATTTCTTCTTTATTTCATCATCAACATCCATTAATTCTCCCTGAAACAGATTACTTTTATTATCAAAGGGCTGAAGAGGAGTTGTTGGGGTGGTTTTGTCATTTAGAGAATGGAACAAAGTAGAATGACTTGGAGAGCGTATAAATCTGTAGGGAAAGGAAGGCAGGGTAGGGTTCGTTCTCGAAAAGATTGGAGGGAGGAGGTAAAGGAGGTTTTTTGGGTGAGGGGCTTGGACTTCCATCAAGCGTACATGAGCATGTTAGATTGGAGTGAATGGAGACGAATGGTTTTTGGGACCTGACGAGTTGTTGGAGTGCGAGCAGGGTAATATTTTGTGAAGGGATTCAGGGAAACTGGTTTGCTGGACTCGAGTCCTGGAAATGGGAAGTATAATGCCTGCACTTAAAAGGAGGGGTTTGGGATATTGGCAGTTTGGAGGGATATCTAAGCTGTCATATCTAAGCACCTCTGCAAAAACAGGGATTATGTATGAGTGATGGTGAAAGTGTTGAATGATGATGAAAGCTTTTTTTTTCTTTTTTGGGGTCACCCTGCCTCAGTGGGAAATGGCCAAAGTGTAAAAAAAAAAAAAATTCCATTAGAGAAATTGCCTTATAATAATAAAAAGAGAGAGACATCTAAAATTTTATTAAATATGCCAGTGCCTTGGTGATAAACTAAATATACAGTGAGGAGCAGGGGTGTGGTGGGGACAATAAGGGAACACTATCAACATCCGGGGTCCCTGACTATTCAACGTCTTACCAGAAGATATCAGAAACACGGCATGGACGAGTGTAGAAGCCTTCATGAGGAAACTGGACAAGTATCTTCACCAAGTGCCAGATCAACCAGGCTGTGATGGATATGTGGGGGCAGCAGGCCTCCAGGAGCAACAGCCTGGTTGACCAGGCAAGCACCAGACGAGTCTGGCCCATGGCCGGGCTCAGAGTAGAGAAACTCTTCAAAGGTTCAAATAATGTAAATGGCATGGGTCAGATCTACTGTATATAGCAGGCCTGGTCATGGACCGGGCTGCAGGGGCATTGACCCCTGAAACTCCCTCCAGGTATACTGTGATAAAATAAATTATCTTAAGGTACAAGAAAACAATGGTGAGAGAACACTAAAAGTTGCAATTACTACCTCTCAGCCCCCCAGATATGGGTCAATAGGAATAAAAGGAATACTGCAGTGCTCTCCTGTGTTCGTAAAGAAGGGAGGAACACTGCAGCATGTCTACTGCTCCATATATTGAAGACCTCTTTCAAGCCTTCAACCCCCCCCATCCCTCTCAATCAAATACTGGTTTAACACATTCTGAGTTACCCAAGGGCTAAGTTTTTAATAACCCTGCTAATCCATGCTCTGCAGGTCCCACTTAAATCCAGCCCTTCTCACTCATTTGCTACTATGTTTAAACCACATCATGATGCTTTCAAAGATCTGGGGTCAACAGGCCTACTACAGTGTTCCTCCTTTCTTATGTTCTTATCTGTCCAGGCTACCGAGACTTTGCCAGTTAATTCTCTAGCATGTGAATTTAGTTTTTCTTGTCTGACTGACAAAAACTTGAGTAAGAGCAGTAGTGATGGGAGAACAAGTGATATTGCAGTTATTTATTATTTATTATCACACTGGCCGATTCCCACCAAGGCAGGGTGGCCCGAAAAAGAAAAACTTTCACCATCATTCACTCCATCACTGTCTTGCCAGAAGGGTGCTTTACTCTACAGTTTTTAAACTGCAACATTAACACCCCTCCTTCAGAGTGCAGGCACTGCACTTCCCATCTCCAGGACTCAAGTCCAGCCTGTCGGTTTCCCTGAACCCCTTCATAAATGTTACTTTGCTCACACTCCAACAGCACGTCAAGTATTAAAAACCATTTGTCTCCATTCACTCCTATCAAACACGCTCACGCATGCCTGCTGGAAGTCCAAGCCCCTCGCACACAAAACCTCCTTTACCCCCTCCCTCCAACCTTTCCTAGGCCGACCCCTACCCCGCCTTCCTTCCACTACAGACTGATACACTCTTGAAGCCACTCTGTTTCGCTCCATTCTCTCCACATGTCCGAACCACCTCAACAACCCTTCCTCAGCCCTCTGGACAACAGTTTTGGTAATCCCGCACCTCCTCCTAACTTCCAAACTACGAATTTTCTGCATTATATTCACACCACACATTGCTCTCAGACATGACATCTCCACTGCCTCCAGCCTTCTCCTCGCTGCAACATTCATCACCCATGCTTCACACCCATATAAGAGCGTTGGTAAAACTATACTCTCATACACAGATGACAGCAAGGAAATGAGTGAGCTACTCAAGTCCCAATATGACTCAGTTTTTAGCAAGCCGCTAACCAGACTGAGAGTCGAAGATCAAAATGAATTTTTTATGAGAGAGCCACAAAATTTGATTAACACAAGCCTATCCGATGTTATCCTGACGCCAAATGACTTCGAACAGGCGATAAATGACATGCCCATGCACTCTGCCCCAGGGCCAGACTCATGGAACTCTGTGTTCATCAAGAACTGCAAGAAGCCCCTATCACGAGCCTTTTCCATCCTATGGAGAGGGAGCATGGACACGGGGGTCGTCCCTCAGTTACTAAAAACAACAGACATAGCCCCACTCCACAAAGGGGGCAGTAAAGCAACAGCAAAGAACTACAGACCAATAGCACTAACATCCCATATCATAAAAATCTTTGAAAGGGTCCTAAGAAGCAAGATCACCACCCATCTAGAAACCCATCAGTTACACAACCCAGGGCAACATGGGTTTAGAACAGGTCGCTCCTGTCTGTCTCAACTACTGGATCACTACGACAAGGTCCTAAATGCACTAGAAGACAAAAAGAATGCAGATGTAATATATACAGACTTTGCAAAAGCCTTCGACAAGTGTGACCATGGCGTAATAGCGCACAAAATGCGCGCTAAAGGAATAACAGGAAAAGTCGGTCGATGGATCTATAATTTCCTCACTAACAGAACACAGAGAGTAGTCGTCAACAGAGTAAAGTCCGAGGCAGCTACGGTGAAAAGCTCTGTTCCACAAGGCACAGTACTAGCTCCCATCTTGTTCCTCATCCTCATATCCGACATAGACAAGGATGTCAGCCACAGCACCGTGTCTTCCTTTGCAGATGACACCCGAATCTGCATGACAGTGTCTTCCATTGCAGACACTGCAAGGCTCCAGGCGGACATCAACCAAATCTTTCAGTGGGCTGCAGAAAACAATATGAAGTTCAACGATGAGAAATTTCAATTACTCAGATATGGTAAACATGAGGAAATTAAATCTTCATCAGAGTACCAAACAAATTCTGGCCACAAAATAGAGCGAAACACCAACGTCAAAGACCTGGGAGTAATTATGTCGGAGGATCTCACCTTCAAGGACCATAACATTGTATCAATCGCATCTGCTAGAAAAATGACAGGATGGATAATGAGAACCTTCAAAACTAGGGAGGCCAAGCCCATGATGACACTCTTCAGGTCACTTGTTCTATCTAGGCTGGAATATTGCTGCACTCTAACAGCACCTTTCAAGGCAGGTGAAATTGCCGACCTAGAAAATGTACAGAGAACTTTCACGGTGCGCATAACGGAGATAAAACACCTCAATTACTGGGAGCGCTTGAGGTTTCTAAACCTGTATTCCCTGGAACGCAGGAGGGAGAGATACATGATTATATACACCTGGAAAATCCTAGAGGGACTAGTACCGAACTTGCACACGAAAATCACTCACTACGAAAGCAAAAGACTTGGCAGACGATGCACCATCCCCCCAATGAAAAGCAGGGGTGTCACTAGCACGTTAAGAGACCATACAATAAGTGTCAGGGGCCCGAGACTGTTCAACTGCCTCCCAGCACACATAAGGGGGATTACCAACAGACCCCTGGCAGTCTTCAAGCTGGCACTGGACAAGCACCTAAAGTCAGTTCCTGATCAGCCGGGCTGTGGCTTGTACGTTGGTTTGCGTGCAGCCAGCAGCAACAGCCTGGTTGATCAGGCGCTGATCCACCAGGAGGCCTGGTCACAGACCGGGCCGTGGGGGCGTTGACCCCCGAAACTCTCTCCAGGTAAACTCCAGGTATACATTCCCCTCTTTGCCTCCAAGGACAAAGTTCTTTGTCTCCACAGACTCCTAAGTGCACCACTCACCCTTTTCCCCTCATCAATTCTATGATTCACCTCATCTTTCATAGACCCATCCGCTGACACGTCCACTCCCAAATATCTGAATACATTCACCTCCTCCATACTCTCTCCCTCCAATCTGATATCCAATCTTTCATCACCTAATTTTTTTGTTATCCTCATAACCTTACTCTTTCCTGTATTCACTTTCAATTTTCTTCTTTTGCACACCCTACCAAATTCATCCACCAATCTCTGCAACTTCTCTTCAGAATCTCCCAAGAGCAGTGTCATCAGCAAAGAGCAACTGTGACAACTACCTCTTTATGTGTGATTCTTTATCTTTTAACTCCACGCCTCTTGCCAAGACCCTCGCATTTACTTCTCTTACAACCCCATCTATAAATATATTAAACAACCATGGTGACATCACACATCCTTATCTAAGGCCTACTTTTACTGGGAAATAATTTCCCTCTTTCCTACATACTCTAACTTGAGCCTCACTATCCTCGTAAAAACTCTTCACTGCTTTCAGTAACCTACCTCCTACACTATACACCTGCAACATCTGCCACATTGCCCCCCTATCCACCCTGTCATACGCCTTTTCCAAATCCATAAATGCCAAAAAGACCTCTTTAGCCTTATCTAAATACTGTTCACTCATATGTTTCACTGTAAACACCTGGTCCACACACCCCCTACCTCTCCTAAAGCCTCCTTGTTCATCTGCTATCCTATTCTCAGTCTTACTCTTAATTCTTTCAATAATAACTCTACCATACACTTTGCCAGGTATACTCAACAGACTTATCCCCCTATAATTTTTGCACTCTCTTTTATCCCCTTTGCCTTTATACAAAGGAACTATGCATGCTCTCTGCCAATCCCTAGGTACCTTACCCTCTTCCATACATTTATTAAATAATTGCACCAACCACTCCAAAACTATATCCCCACCTGCTTTTAACATTTCTATCTTTATCCCATCAATCCCGGCTGCCTTACCCCCTTTCATTAGTTAAATATATATAAAAAACTTAT
>NC_091340.1:2884762-2927508 GCF_038502225.1 Cherax quadricarinatus | reverse complement strand
GTGTGCAAGGGGCTTGGACTTCTAGCAAGCATGCATGAGCATATTTGATAGGAGTGAATGGAGACAAATGGTTTTTAATACTTGATGTGCTGTTGGAGTGTGAGCAAAGTAACATTTATGAAGGGATTCAGGGACACCGGCAGGCCGGACTTGAGTCCTGGAGATGGGAAGTACAGTGTCTGCACCCTGAAGGAGGGATGTTAATGTTGCAGTTTTATAAACTGTAGTGTAAAGCACCCCTCTGGCAAGACAGTGATGGAGTGAATGATTATGAAAGTTTTTCTTTTTCGGATCACCCTGCCTTGGTGGGAATCTGCCGATGTGTTAATAAAAAAAAGAAATAATGTAAATTAGATTAGTCTGTTTCAGACCCCCAAAAATACTCTTGCAAAAGCACTTACAATAATACACTTACATAATTGCTCGAGTTGGGAGCTGTACGAAACTCGGGTTACCACTGTATCTGATAAAATTCAGCTGTTTACTAATTGGGAAGGTGTAAAAAGAATCATAAGAGAGCACCCAAACACTGAAAAAACTGAACTGACTTCCTGTGTTTTTTACAGAGCCTCAAAAGAAAAACAAATCTGAACCATATTTTCAAAAGGCAGCAGTTAGGTTGAGCTTCTCCTTCCAACCAACAACTTTCCTTCTCCCACCACCACACAACAAGTCCATGGTACAGTAAAAGTTGCATTTCTGGAGTCTTGGAATGAATTACCATAAAACCAGGTATGTATTTTGTTGTTTGAGTTCCAATAGTTTTGAGGTACGTTACAACTTCTGGAACAGATTAATAACTTGAGGGACCACTGTATTAAGTTCATCCCCTCGTCAATCGAGTGAAAGTTGGTTCACCATTGGAGGAACATTTACTCTTCTCAGGAATAGATTAACTTACAAAATTGGAGTGCTGGTTATTCTCAACTTCAATTTAAGAATTTTTAACTGTAGCTAATAATGTATACAAGAGCCCCCCTTCCCCTGTATTCAGTACCCTCTTTTCAGTGTTGCACATTTTCATGGGTTTTTCAACTGAGCCGTTGTTCATTATGTTTAGTGGCTTTACAGCTTTTCCAAAGTTTTTCACAACAGTTGCATAAGAGAGGGGCAACTTGAGCCATATTTTACATCTGTTATTGAGCACTTAATATATAATACTGTAAACATGGTATCAGGTGTTTTAAATGCATGATAAGAATAAAATGATCTTTTCCACCCACTGGTGGTTTTCATTTATCGCAGGGGCTGGAAACCAAAGAGCCATACAAACAGGACCCTCCTGTATGTATCATTTACTGTTAACTTTGGGTATTAGAATAATGTATGGTTTTTCTATTTTTTCAGTGCATTTCCACAAACTTTAAGAAAGTTAAAACTGCATATGATAATGAATTATTATCATCATTATAATCTTAACAAAGTGCTAAACCCATAAGGGTCATACATATGGTAATGAAAATGTGTCAATTAATTCAGTTAAATAATGGAGAGAGGTAAACTATAATTTTAGCTTTTCAGTGTCCAGTTACCATAATAATGTAGTATTTTTTTTTTTTTAGTTTTCAAAATGTTTTTAAAGCTTTAAATAAAGAGTATTATGAGCATGTTGGATTTTTTAATTTCATGAGTGGAAAATTACTGCGACTTTTATTTTCCTAATTAATTTATGATAGTGCCTTCATCTGATAACTAAATGAGGAAAGATTCAGAAATGTTATGCTTTTTTTTTTTTCTAAGGATGGAACAGTATGGAAACTTTTGATGGTACTGATATTCATCAGTGTTGTTATTTGCTAACGACCAGCCTAACAATCATTGGTGTTGTTATCTACTAGTGATCATCCTAGAAATCATCACTATCCAAATTAACCAATGCCCACCGATACCGTGAAAATTAGGCAGTACTCACCGATACTGATATGCAATTTTAGGTCAATACTGATACCATCAAAATCAGTCGATACCACAGATAATTATACTTTGGCATATCTACTTTATTTAATTTGTAAGCCTTATGGTGGTGCCTGTGACTAGTAATGACATTGACATCTCAAAGAAATTAAGTTACACTATTTAATAGTTAACCTTCCTGCATTACTTAATACATACTGAGCAATAAGTATTCCCTTATATATTGAACATAGTCATTATAATATATAAAATACTGAAAAAGTATCAGTATTGGCCTACAACTGAGCATTTTGACCAGTAATGGCAAAATTTTCAAATTGTCCCAGCCCTGGTATGCAGTGTACTGTGAATAGTGTATACAGTATAGTTCATATACTCAAGGAAGAATATACTGACCCTCATAGCTGACCTGAGAGTCTTGTTAGAAGAATAGTCATCATGCCAGCGATGAGCCTGAAACCTTTCAAGTTTCTGAAGCACAGGGTCAACCTCTTGGGATTTGACCTTATCACCAACGCCATGTTCTAATTTAAACATTGCATCTACGGCCATCTTTCTGGTTATCTGAGGGTTAAATTTACATTAACTAATAGGTTAATTTAGTTTAAACATTGTGTCTACCATTATCTTTCTGGTTATCAGAGGGTTAAACCTACATGAACTTACAAGAAAAGATATTTCAAACATTGCATTTGCAGATATCTATCATATTATTTGCAGGGTGATGCCTACATAGCCCTGCATATTAATTAACCCCTTCAGGGTCCAAGGCCAAAATCTGAAGTGGTGCTCCAGTGTCCAAGAAATTTTGAAAAAAAAAAAAAAAAATTATTTTTTCTTACAGAATTAAAGAGTATGTTTTTGTGAAGGTAATAAGACAAAAAAAAAATTCTGATCAGTACTTACCGAGATACAGTGCCGAGAAATTGACCCCAAATGACGTGGTGGTGGCAACAGCGACGATTCCCAAATACGCACATTACTTTATTTACCGTTTTTTGTAGTTTTTTCTTTTCTTTTCTAATTTTGTTTTTTTTCCTACTAACATTTGGGGCCTGAGAGACCAATAATGTATATATATAAACTCACTGTATTGAACACAATAACCACACTAAAGTTGTTATATTATTGTTTACCACCACTGTTTATTACAATAAACATGCACAAATCTTGTATAATACTAATGTTCTATCATATATTTACATATTTACAATCACTGGACATGGTTTTAGAACTGCTGGAGCTTGTGGAACTCCTTGAAACAAGGCACCATGCACAGAGGTACCTTACATTCCTCACACATAAACCGAGTGTCTTTGTGTCTTTGTTGCCGTCGTTTTGTTTGTGCACAGACGATGCATCTCTTCTGAGCAAATTTCTTCTGAGTTGAAGGAAGCTGTATTATGAAATGATCACCTTCCCTCCTCAAATGCTTGGGTATATCCTGAGGAGTTCGAGGACCTTGTTGTATAGCAGGTGTTGTTACCTGGTACTTCATTATGAGTTGTCTGACAACAAACAAAATTCATCATACGGTGGTCTGTTGCCAGTCTTCATTTGGTACATATTATATGCATTGAGCATTGAAATGTCCATGAGATGGAAGAAAAGTTTCATGTACCACTTGTAACTTTTGCGAACACAATCAACAAAGCCAATCTGCATGTCACATTTGTCAACCAAGCGCATGTTTTGTGTATAATCAATCACTGTCACTGGTTTTCAAATACATTCTTTAGTCACTCGATCAACTTTGCCACTGTCTTGCATTTCATTACGGTGAATGGTTGTCAACAATGTGACATCTCGTTTGTCATGCCACCGTAATGCCATGATGTCATTGGCAGTAAACACCTGCACGTCATCACGACGAGCACCTGTGTTGAGCCTGGGCATATGTTTACGATTAGAACGCACTGTGCCACACACATCTGTCTTGTTCACTCGCAAGAAATCACTGAGTAATGGGCTTGTGTACCAGTTATCGGTATATAATGTATGCCCCTTACCAAGATAAGGTGCCATCATGCTTCTCACTACGTCACCTGAGATACCCAATAACATCTTGGTATCTTTCAATATTTTACTTCCCATGTATACAACAATATCCAATACCAGGCCACTGTCACAGTCACAGAGTACAAACAGTTTTCTACCAAAGCGTTTCCTCTTGCTCGGTATATACTGCTTGAATGACAGCCTACCTTTGAACAAAATCAAAGACTCATCAATTACAAGATTCTTGAATGGATAAAAGTACATGCTGAACTTTTGTTTGAGATACATAAAAACATTTCTAATCTTGTATAACCTGTCACTTCTGTCAGGTCTGGTTTTGTCAGAGAAGTGCAACATACGTAACAGTAAGATAAACCTGTTCACTGGGATGATTCCACTGAAGACTGGGGTAGAAATTAGCCGATCTGTGGACCAGTATGCTTTTATATTATGCTTATAGACATGAGGCATAAGCATTATTGTTGCAAAAAGCAAATACATTTCTGCAACAGTCGTCTCTTTCCACCGGTGTAGTCTTGACTGTGGTGATATGATCGTATTTGCCATGGTGTACTCAAAATACTTATTACTTTCTCTGACAATAGTTTCCATCAATGGCTGGTCAAAGAATAGTTCAAAGAATTCCAGTTCATTTGCAGTGTTTCCAAGGGGACAAGTTGGTAGAATTACACTTTGAGAGTCATCAAAGTGGTGGAGCTTGGGAACAAAATTGGGATTTTGCTGCCAATCCCAGATACGGTTTGCTGGTGGATACTGAACATCATAGGCTGGTTGTGCGGGTAGTTGTGGTTGTGGTGGGCTGGTGGCTGACGCTCCACTTTGTCCTTGAACTGCGGAGTCAGCAGCATGGGTCCCAGCCTGGGCTGGTGAGTCACGCATGGCCGTGGCACTACCATCACCACTACCACCACCTACTGATGCCTGTGGTCTATCCATGCCAAGTGTAGCCACATCATCCTCACTATCACTATCTATACCTGGTGTAGGGCCATGGGATGTACTCCGGGATGTACTCCGTCCCCTGCGCATGGCATAGGGTACACTACCCGAGCGCATGCGGCGGCGTACATACCGACGCTTCACTGGTGAATATGATTCCTCACTATCACTACTCGAATGATCGTCAAGAGCAATAAAATCACAATCCACATCACTATCATCATCATTACTGAAGTCAGAGGCCTGGCCACATGAAAATAATAGTTTTCTCTTGCGTTGAGGTACAACCGACCGTGACTGACGAGTGCCCACACCAGAGGTAGAAGGTTGAGGATCATCAGGGTTTTCTGCACTATTATCGATATCCTGGTCATTCCTTTCGGTCACTAACTGATCAAAGCCAAAGAATTCGTCTTCATTTCAACTTCCATCACTGTCAGAACTATCAGATAGGAACAGGAGAGTCCCAATTTTCCTTGGAGTGAGAGCTGCCTTGCGACGAGGCATGGTGAACAAGGGTAACTGAGCCGGCGTTCCCACAATGCTATGCGGGTGCCTAGATTTTTTGTTTATGTCGCACACCCACCACGCAGACCCATTCTCTCACATGTAGGCCTATGAGCGTTTTCGCGCTAAATTTGACGGCGCTAGAATTTTGGCGTAGATCTACGGTTTGGACACTCAACGTGAAGCCGTAGATCTACGGGACGGACCTGAAAGGGTTAAAGCTTGAAAATAAATTGTATAACAACATAAGAAAATGACAAATTGAAATAGGATCCAGGCATGGCAGGCAGCAACAACCTGGTCAATCAGCCCAGTGACCAAGGGGCCTGGTCTGGATTGTACCATGGGGGCAGTGAAAACTGAACTGACCACAGATAACCAGTACTGATTTTGTCAATATGGGAACTCCACACTCATAAAATCTATGGAAAATACATGATACTAAGAACATAAGAATGGAGGAACACTGCAGAAGGCCTACTGGCCCATACAAGGCAGGTCCTTATCAAAATGACCTCTACCCAAACCTACCCAAGAATTTACTCCTGTACCCAATGACACCAATCAAACCCAGCCCCTCCCACTCATATATTTGTCCAATCTCTTTTTAAAGCTACCCAAGGTCCTAGCCTCAATCACCCTATTGGGAAGATTGTTCCATGCATCCACAACTCTGTTAGAAAACCAGTACTTACCTATGTCCTATCTAAATATAAATTTATCCAACTTAAATCCATTATTTCTGGTTCTTACCTGGTTTGACCCCTTCAGTGCTTTATTAATATCTCCTTTGTTTATGCCCATCATCCACTTATACACTTCAATTATATCTCCCCTCATTCTACATCTCTCCAGAGAGTGGAGATTTAAGGCTTGAAGTCTATCTTCATACGGGAGATTCCTTACACAGTAAATGATACTTGGTCATGACTGCACTGCTAGCAGTAAGTCTGGTTGTGCATGATATAAGCCTACTACCAGCAAATATCATACTGAAGACTCGGGAAAAAGATGGGATATGTATAAATTCAAGGATTATATGAATTAAAATAAGTGTCAGAGGCAAAAAGTGGGTTATACTATGTGTTGATGCACCTGGAGAAGAGGAGTGTAGAGGAGAGAGAGGTTTTGGGAGGTGTTAAGTGAGTGTTTAGGGAGTTTTGAACCAAGTGTGAGAGTAACTGTGGTGGGGGACCTAAATGTTAAAGTGGGAGAAATGATTATAGAGGGAACAGTAGGCAAGTTAGGGGCAAACAATAGGGACCTTTGAATGAACTTTGTATAGAAAATGGTTTGACAATAGGTAACACATATTTTAAGAAAAATGGGATAAATAAGTATAGTAGATACTATGACACAGGGCATGATGACAGTAATTTATTGGATTATACACTGGTACCTCAAGTTACGAACTTACATAATTCATTCCAGAAGGCTGTTCGAGTGCCGATACTGAACGAATTTGTTCCCATAAGGAATAATGTAAATTACAATAGTCTGTTTCAGATCCCAAAAATACAATTACAAAAGCACTTACAAAAATGCACTTACACAACTGTTCGAGTTGGGAGCTGTTCAAAACTCAAGGTACCACTGTATATTCGGGGATAAAAGGTTGATGGGTAGACTTCAGGATGTGCATGTTTATAGAGGGGGCAGCAGATATATCAGAGAATTTTTTAGTTGCAGCTACAGTGAGAGCAAAAGGCATATGGAATACAAGGAGAATGGCATGAATGAGTGAGAGAGAGAGAGAGAGGTGACAGCTTATAAACTAAAGGAGCAGGCAGTTAGGGTAAGATAAAAGCAACTACTGGTAGAGAAAGATGATCTAGTGAGAATATAGGTAATGAGGCTGAAGAATTATGAGGTAGATTTAAGAATGAAGTCTTAGTGGGTTCAGCCAAAGTTTGTAGATATAGGAGGGTGGGTGTGGGAGGGAAGAGAAGTGACTGGTGGAAAGAGAGAAAAATTAGCATATGAGAGGTTTTTACAAAGCAAAGTGATATAAGGAGAGAAAGAGAGGTTAAGAGAGTGGTAAGGGAATGTAAAAAGAGAAAAAATGAGAGAGTGGGTTAGGTGCTGTCAATAAATTTTGCTGAGAATAAGAAAAAATTTTGGAGTGAGATTAATAAGTTGAGAAAGCCTAGGGAACGAATGGCTTTGATAATTAAAAACAGAAGAGCGTTATTAGATAAGGAGTTGGAGGCATCAGGAAGATGGAAGGAATATTTTGAGGAACTAAAATACTGATGAAGAGAGTGAAACTCTGATTTTCTACACTGGCCAAGGAGGTATAAAATCCTTTAGGAGTGAGGAAGAGACAAATGTGAGTGTGGCTGTGCGTAAAATGAAAGGGGGTAAAGCAACTGGGACTGATGGGATCAAAACATAAATGTTAACAGCAGATGGGGATATAGTTATTGAGTGGTTGGTGCTTTTATTTAATAAATATATGAAAGAGGGAAAGGTACCTAGGGACTGACAGTATGCATAGTTTCTTTGTATAAAGGCAAATGAGACATAAGAGAGTGCAAGGAACTACTGTAGGGAAATAAGCATAATGAGTATACCTGGGAAGGTGTATGGTAGAGTTATTACTGAAAGAATTGCAGTGCTGTATGACCCTGGGGGTTGAGTGCTTAGTTTTGATTATAATAATAATAATAATAATAATAATAATAATAATAATAATAATAATAATAATAATAATAATTATAATAATTAAAAGCATTAAGGGTAAGGCAGAGGAGGATTGCAGATGAACAAGGAGGCTTTAGGAAGGGTACGAGGTGTTTACATTGAAGCATATAAGTGAACGGTATTTAGATAAGGGCAAAAAAGTCTGTACAGTTGGGCCCTACTTTTCAGCGTTTCGCCTTACGCCATTCCGTTAATATGGTGATCTCAAATTATGACGAAAACTTTCTATATGGCAAGTGGTCTTTCAAATACGGCACAGGCCACCCGGTTTGTTTACATTCTCCATGAGCACATCTCTCTATTATGTAATAATAATCACTCTTGGGCACATTAAATGTCTAATTTTACATCAATATAGATATTTTCATTAATCCATCTTTGATATTTTCTTCAAAATTATATAAGAAACGTGATACATAGCATATAAACATGCTGTTTATATGCTATGGAGGTGTTGCCAGGTGGAGGGAAAACATTACGTAATACTAATAATAATCACTTGGGCACATTAAATGTCTTATTTTATATTAAAACAGATATTTTCATTAATCCATCTATTATATTTTCTTCGAAATTATATAAGAAACACATAACATATAAACATTTTGTTTATATACTATGGAGGTGTGGTAGCCGGGCGGAGGGAAACCATTAAGTCACCCCCCTTAATACATAACGCTTTTGTTTACAATTCTCGGCATAAATTATTCATTATTTCTCCCTTTGTTTATGATGACATCTAAAGGTAGTTGTTAGAAACGATTAAACTCAGTGAACATGGTATGTCGATGGTAATAATATGGCTCTGGGCCATATTAAATATAGTGTAGGTATGTAGCCCAGGCGGACTACATACCTACATTATTATTATAACTGATAATTATACACATGTGTACCTGTACCTAAGTAAACTTACTGTGCTGGCATGCAGGTACACATTAAAATCACTAAGTGTCTTATTTGTTTTGAAGATGCCATATTAATGATAATAATAATAATAACACAATAATAATCACTATAAGGAGTATTAAATATCGTATAAAACATTAATATAGACATTTTGCTTAATCCATCTAAATACACCCCACAGTAGAATAAATTAACATAAATATGAGATGTGGTAGCCAGGTGACTTGACTTGTGGTAGCCAGGCAACTTGTAGGACTTGTGGTAGCCAGGCAACTTGTAGGACTTGTGGTAGCCAGGCAACTTGTAGGACTTGTGGTAGCCAGGCAACTTGTAGGGCTTGTGGTAGCCTAGCAACTTGTGGTAGCCAGGAAACTTGTAGGACTTGTGGTAGCCAGGCAACTTGTAGGGCTTGTGGTAGCCTAGCAACTTGTGGTAGCCAGGAAACTTGTAGGACTTGTGGTAGCCAGGCAACTTGTAGGACTTGTGGTAGCCAGGCAACTTGTAGGACTTGTGGTAGCCAGGCAACTTGTAGGACTTGTGATAGCCAAGCAACTTGTAGGCCTTGTGATAGCCAGGCAACTTGTAGGACTTGTGGTAGCCAGGCAACTTATAGGAGTTGTGGTAGCCAGGCAACTTGTAGGACTTGTGATGGCCAAGTAACTTGTAGGACTTGTGACAAAAACCAGACGCGTTCATCTGGTTTGCTTACATTATGTGTGGGTGGGGTGGAGAGGGCTGCCCTTCCTGGCTACCCATACTTCCCAACCTGACTGCATAGAAATAAAACTCACCTCTCACCCTACATTAAGACTACAAATATTTTAAGGTAATTAATGAGTGTACTATACTATATGCAGTTTATCTCTCTAGGGAGCTTAATGTCATACTAGGTATAAGTGGCCAGGCAGGATGCCATACCTCCCACAAGACTTTCTACAAATAAACACTATTCACCTCTTGCCCTACATTTAGACCATTAAGACTACAAATATTTTAAGGTAAGTAATGCGTCTACTGTATATGCATTTTATTGCTCTAGGGAGCTTTAAGCATCGTGGTATAGTATGTGTCGGTGGGGTGGCCAGGAGGGCTACCACACCTGACTTTTTAGAGTAAATACTACTCACCTTTTGCCCTACATTAAGACTACAAATATTTTGAGGTAAATAATGAGTGTACTGTGTGTGTATTTTACTTTTTAATGCCTAGTTTTATTGCTAACTTAATATATGTGAGTGTAAACTTGTTATCTGGCATTTATATGCATTTATAAATAGAAAAATGGAGTTCTGCTCTCCAGCAAAGTCTGCTTTCTGGCAGTAGCCTGGAACCTAACCTGCCGAATAAGTGGGGCCCGACTGTATTGCATTTATGGATTTGGAAAAGCAAATGACAGGGTGGATAGGAGAGCAGTGTGGCAGATGATGCAAATGTATGGAATAGGTGGTAGGTTACTGAAAGCAGCTGAGAGTTTTTACAAGGATAGTGAGGCCCAGGTTAGAGTATGTAGGAGAGAGAGGGAGATTCTTTCCCAGTAAAAGTAGGCCTTAGACAGGGATGCATGATGCCACCATGTTGTTTAATATAGATAGGGCTGTAAGAAAAGTGAAGCCAAAGACAAATGATTGGCTAAATGATTGTGAAATTTCAGTCTTTAATGACTGGCCTGGTAACTCACTGTACTTAAATCTTATAGAGAACATGTAAAACTTTATTAAGCATAAGCCTGTGGTATGGACGAATCCACTGTCCCCAATCTATTGAGTGCAATTAAGCAACTGTGGGAGGATTCTGACTCTTCAATCCTCCACATATTAGCCTTATTAGTGCCTAGGATATGTAAGGAGTGAATTAAGAGGAAGGGAAATCCTACAAAATACTAGGTTAGGTAACCCATGCATATTTCAGTATTTTGCTTTAAACAATTATCTGTGTGAGTTCATGCATGTGCACATATATGATGCCTACTGCACATACATTGTTTAATACATTTTTTGTTATACTGTTAGAACCCTTAGCTTAACTGAGACTGCCCAAAATGCTATACATAATTATAGGCTTCTCCTGTTAACCTACTATTGTTACTCTACTGTATCTTCTTGGGTCATCCACTGAGGTAGGGTGACCCCCAAAAAAAGGAAACATTCACCATCATTATTCAGTAGCTGTTTTGCCATAAGTGCACAGACATCTCATCTTTGCAGAGCAAGGGTCTCCAAACTGCAGCAGTGATCTCAAATATCTGTAAAGTAAAAGGACACAAGTGCAACTAATGTGACATTTTATTGTGGCAACGTTTCGCTCTCCAGGAGCTTTATCAAGCTCCTGGAGAGCGAAATGTTGCCACAATAAAATATCACATTAGTTGCACTTGTGTCCTTTTACTTTACATATTGTCGGTAATTCTACCAACTTTATTACAATCTCAAATATCTATAAATTGTAAAACTAATCAACCCTCGTTTTCGGTCACATCATGCTTACCAGGCATTTGCAGAAGATAGTGGTCCAGTTTCCTATTAAATAAATTAACAATTACATTAGTTTACCTCTTTATCCTCTGGAACAACTTGCTCATTCTCTGTTGGATCCCAACGTCGTTCTTGCCGCCTTGCACCGCTTACTATTTCATAATCTAGGTTCTGCAAAATATCCGTGATTATTAATATAAACTTTCAATATATGGTATTATACATAATTTTTTTAAGACAATTAATTTGCCTCATCAAGGCAAAGTGACTTTAAGCAGGAAACACATTCACCATCATTCATTCATGAACTGTCTTACCATGAATGTTGGCTACCAAGGTAGTAAGAGCCAAAAAAGTAAATACATTCACCATCACTCGTTCAGCAACTGTCTTGCCAGGGGCAGCAGGTGTAATGAAACATGCCTCACATTTTCTGGATCCACAGATGTGAACCAAAGTTGCTACTGTACCACTTTATCCACAACCCACATGTGTTACACATAAGATCTTTTTACAAAACATAGGCATTGTGTTCCAGGATCCCCATGTATAAAACACATTTATACTAACCGCTGGATCTGTTTTAATTTCAAAGTGGTTGGGACACAAATGGCACTTCATGCGGAATTGATAGATGGGAGTTGAGTAATACATTCCAACTTTCTTCTTCTCTGCATTATACCTGAAATTTTCAGAAGATTTATGAAAATACACTGCCTTTATTATTATTATTATTATTATAGTAGATACATTAAAAACCCTGCCTTGGTGGGAATCGGCCAGTGTGTTAATAAAAAAAAAAACATTAAAAACAAGTGAAAAACTCTCTAAGAGTCATACAATTAAGAATATACTGTGGATTATGGTATGCACTTGGTTTTGTAGAGTAATAGTGATTGTAGAAGATAGAAATGAGATTGTTTACCATTATTATAACAACAACTGACAACTCTGCAAACCAATAAATTTTGTCCCTTATTTCTAAATCAATTAGCCCATGGCTTTTGTCCTGTATTTCCGAAGTGAACTAAATCAAGGTCTCTTAATTCAAGGACTTACAATAGCTTCAAAAACATTGTCAAAAAAATGTATCCTCAATTGATGTAACATTTAAAGTGTAACCATCGT
Source organism: Cherax quadricarinatus (assembly GCF_038502225.1). Lineage (NCBI taxonomy): Eukaryota > Metazoa > Arthropoda > Malacostraca > Decapoda > Parastacidae > Cherax > Cherax quadricarinatus. The sequence continues at coordinate 2,914,918 of NC_091340.1, read as the reverse complement.
AAACATTTATTATGTCAATTGTATCTCATCCAGTTAACTTACACAAGTGCTACTCCCCCTTGTAATCTAAACCACTTTATTATGTACAGTAATTATTCATGCTGAACTGTCACACAAAACTCAATTCACATATTAGAATCTTTATTCAAATACCTGTACTAGTATTAAGTACACAGTTTGTGAGTATTAATAGTAGTATTAAGAACTTTACAAGTACTTACACTAGCACAGCGATACCTCTGTAAAACAGACTAATATGGGGAAGGTGTCTCCCTTGTAACAAAAATTCATTATACAGCCTCTCCTCACTTAGCAATGTACTCGTTTACTGACGGCTCGGACTTACGACGGGCTCTCTGACCCGTATGCATACCTAAATACATAATGTATATTAGAGCTGATTTCTTCTATTCTGTTTATTACAATATACAGTACACTGCTGTATAAACATTTAAAAATATACCAGAAATGTTATAAATGGTGCAAAGGTGACATTAAAACAATATCAGAGATAGATGACAAACCCACTACCATTATAATATGGTCCTCACGTAGCGATGAATTCGTTTACTGACATGGTCTAAGGAACAGAACTCTGTTGTTAAGTGTGGAGAGGCTGTATTGAAAGTTTCAATTAAGCATATGTAGAAGAAAAAAACAGAGAAAATTGGACAATTACCTCAATTAATAATGTAAATTGTCACTTCCTCCCCTTATTAGTAGAAGTACATTAAAAAAAAAAAAATTCTAGTAGAAGAAAAAAAAGTATGCTAGAACACAAACTCAACTGGAGTCATATAGGACATTTGGGATAAAAGATACTAATTTGGATGGAGTCCACTTAATAAACTGACTACTAGACACAGACAAGCACCCACAAAATGGACTATGTCCACTGCATTGATGGTATGACTGGGCACACAATGGAAAAAGCTAATACTGTACTTTGATCTATCTATCTTTCTCTCTCCTTTTCTCCCTCTTTCTTTTTTCATTTTTATTTTTCTCTTTTTTATATCTTTATCTCTCATTTTCCCCCTCTTTTTTTTTCCTCTTTTTTCTCATTTTCTTTTTTCTCTTTTCTCTCTCTCCTTTTTTTCTTTTTTCTCTGCTTTTTTTCTTTTTTCTCTCCCTTTTTTCTCTTTTTTCTTCTATTTTTCTATTACAGGTTGGCCATCACTAATCCGGCATCACCGGGACCTGTAGTGTGCCGGATTAGTGAGTTGGCCGGATTACAGAGTGGTTAGGTTAGAATACACTTAATTAACCTATCAATAGAGACTTTCTAATACATCTTCCTCATTTTCATCACTGCTTTCTCCTCCACTGCCTTGCTGCTGCAGATTTACAACCATCTACACAATTTCTGAGTCAGTATAATGATGAAATTTCAAATTATGCTAGCCGAAATTAGTGCCCGATTACTGATGCAACGGGATAACTGATTGCCAGATTAGTGATGACCACTCTGTACAGTGGACCCCCGCTTAACGATCACCTCCCAGTGCGACCAATTATGTAAGTGTATTTATGTAAGTGCGTTTGTACGTGTATGTTTGGGGGTCTGAAATGGACTAACCTACTTCACAATATTCCTTATGGGAACAAATTCGGTCAGTACTGGCACCTGAACATACTTCTGGAATGAAAAAATATCGTTAACCGGGGGTCCATTGTATTATTATTACTGTTTTTCTTTTTCTCTTTCTTTTTCCCTCTCCTTTTCCTTTTTCTGTTTTTTATCTTTTTTCTTTTCCCTCTTATTCTCTTTTTTTTCTATATTTTTTCTCTTGTTTTTTATACATGGTTTTACAGGATTAGGTTATGAGCTCTTTCATTTTTTTCTCTTTCTCTTTTTTTTCTCTTTCTTTCCTTCTCTTTTTTTTACACAAGGGTTTTACAAGGTTAGGTTAAGGGTTCCTACCTTTATTTACGAGCTAAGAGCTGTTACCCACACTAGCTCATTTCAAAGCATTTTTATTGTCAAGAGCCTTACAAATAGGGAACAGGATGAAGTTGGAGCCATATGTTTGTCAGCGATTTCATCTGGTCAATTGACTTTATTTTGTTGGTCATTATGTTGTATGGATATGTTCCAGACTCAAGTTTTCCTAGGAATAAATGATCTCAGATGAAGTGATGTTCTTAAGAAGGGTACAACTATAGTGTTGCTGCTATCTGCTACCCATCTTGTCATGTAGAGGTTCACTTCTCACTGTCCATGGAGTGGAGCCAAGTGTATTACCTAGACAATATTGGCCTTATACATAACAGAAAAGCCACCACATCCCTCTGGTATTAGTGTTGAAGGCTCTGCTGAAATGACAGATCCGACCAGGCCAGTTCCAAGCAGGAGACGAGTTGTCTTGCACTGTTCTCTATTTTGTCAAGAAGTTGTAAATGAGATGGGGGCCAGGCAATCCAAAAAAGTGGAGCATACTCAAGATGTGAGCATACTTGAGCCTCGTACAGAATCTTGCAACCCCTGCCGTTGACAGATGTGAGATACATCTAAGTGCTGTAAGCTTTGTGGCCACTTTGTTTGGAAGATTTACAATGTGGTTCTTAATAGTCAGTTTGGAGTCAAATTTCACCCCAAGGATATCAGTTTCATCCCCAGGCACCAACACTACCAATCATTTTTACCACTGCTCCAGCATTACAGTATATTACCATCATGGTGCCTAGAGACCATCATCATTTGTGTTATATCAGGAGCAAATGTGAATTGCCATTGTTTTTTTCAGGCTTATATAGCTGTAAGCTGGTGACTGACATAACTTTAGAGCATCCAGTATTTCCTCTCTTGGATTTGTAAATGTCAGAGTACAGGAGGGCCCTGCTTATACAGCAGGTTGGGTTCCAGGCTACTGCTGTAAAGCAAAAATTGCTCTGAAGTGAAACACTGCCTTTTTCACTTTCAAATACATATAAAAGCCTGATAACATGTTTACTCTGTCATATATTAAGTGAGCAGTAGAGCTAGCCATTACTTAACTTTAAAATATTTTCGTCCTTTTCTTATAGTGAGTGGTGAATATACAGCCTCTCCTCACTTAACGACAAAGTCCCATTCCTAAGACCTCGTTGGTAAACGAATTCGTCGCTAAGTGAGGAGTATACTATAATGGTAGTGGGTTTGTGTCAACTATCTTTGATATTGTTTTAATGTCACCTTTATGCCATATATACCATTTCTGGTATATTTTTAAATGTTTATACAGTAGTGTACTGTATATTGTAATAAACAGAATAGAGAAAATGAGCTCTAATATACATTATTTAGGTATGCATACTGGTCAGAGAGCCGTCGGTAAATGAGTACATTGTTAAGTGAGGAGAGGTTGTATTTATTGTAGGAAATCTGAATAAGTGAGGAATGGGTATAACTGAAAACCACTGTATTAGCAACATGCCATAAAGGAAAGCCTGCCTGTACAGTCATCTGCATGTGCATGGAATTATGAGAAGAGCTGAAGGTCATTGAAGTAAACAGTCTCTCATTCTCATTCTCTCTCTCTGTCCAGGCAAGAGATGATTCATCTTGCTCTGTTTTCTATTCTGTCAAGAAGCTGTAGATGAGACAGGGGGCAGGAAATCCAAGAGAGTGGAGCATACTCAAGGTTTGAGTGCACTTGTGCCTCATACAGTCTTGAAGCTTCTATTGTCGAGCAGATATGAGATACATCATATTTGAGGATGGTGCTTAAAGTGTAAATCCATTTAAGTGACACTCATGTCAATAACAAAGAGCTAGGTAAGAGACAGTGTAAGGGTTAAACTTAGTTGATACCCACCCATACCAATACCAATACCTTGGCATTCCACTAGACTTTAAGGACTGTTTACTTCAGTCCTGCCAAACAACAAACCACACACCTTACACCTGTTCCAATATGGTTGTTGCATCCTTCGCACCATATGTTATATGGCATCTCAAACCGTATAATGAGGATGCCCAGGTGCAGCTTCCTGGCACGCTCTCGGAGGGCATGTGTGCCCTGCGACTTATTGAGACCACCACGACTTGGATCATAGTCGGGCGGGTAGTACTTGTTGACACCCTTACGCTCGCCCTGCGGAAAGCCAAGATTATTAAGTTACTACTTAGTTTAATGACTACAGTTTTAAATTATGTAAATTGTATAATATTCGGTGAATTATGAAATGAATAACAAAAAAAGGCACAATACCGTGACTGGAACGATACACAAATAATGAAATGAAATGAAGCTAGCATATGATATTTTGTACAAATGGTTAGAGAAAGATTTTTAAGTACCTAGACCTAACCAAAGGTAACCCAGCTAAGCCTGTCTAGTCTAGGTTTGGTTATTTGGGTTATCAAACACCAATTTTTTTATTTGTCCAAAATACATCTCCATTGCATAACTAAATTAATGTTGGAGAATTTACATAATACATTACCAAAGATTACAGAGAAAAAAAAGTTTTAAACCTATATAGATCGTAGTTACAGAAAAAAATATTCGATGTTTAAAGTAAGTTTATTCAGGTATACACAAATACAGTTACATATATTATCATATATAGCAGCATATGTGTAGACAACCTGGGATAACCCAGTCAGTGACTTATTCATGGGGAAGCGCTAGCCGTATGGGAAATCAGAGAATTTGGAGAATGGAGGGCAATCTGGTCTAATCTAAAGAAGCAAAGGGTAGCTCCTGTTCCTTGGATCAAATCTCTCATTATAAAATGAAACCAAGGATCTGTTTTGTCCATTACTCCTCCATATTTGCCAAGTATTGTGCCAATTTTGCTGCAGTATGGCACTTAAACTATAGAACAACAAGTAATCAATAGCAAAGAATATCTCTTGTGCCTAAAACTCACCATTGTGAAGAATTTCAAGAGAAAATTTCACAGAAATTATTAATGTTAGTATTTATAGAGCCACTGCGAGTGAAGGTAGTACCGAGGCCGACCTTCAGTGTCTGGGGGAGAAACATTGACCAAAGTGGAAGGAAATTGATAATTGACTACGTATTTTATGTTCTTAATGCTCCCTGAGGCTGGCACAGGTACCTGTACCTGTGCCAGGTACCTGTACCTGTGCCAGGTACCTGTACCTATGCCAGGTACACGTCAGGATCTCCTGACGGCCTGGAGGGTCAAAATCTTCCCTATAACCGATGCCTCGCGAAATCATAGTGACACGATTGTTCAATTCAATTCAATTCAAAGTTTATTCTCTATAAGGATTACAATGCTGAGTTTACAGAATTTGGTTATTGTGTGGTTTTTATTTTAATAATAAGGAGCGAGAATTAGTAAGTAAAATAATTTCCTGTGGAAAGAGAAATGAATACGTAAAGTTTGCAAGTTAGATCAGTTAGTTAGTTAGTTAAAGATTCGCCGGTATTCTCCCGGCCCGGGCCTTGTCCAAGTGGTGGCCCGGCCTTGGCTCCCTCTTTAGGGAGTGTCTGAGACCTAAGTCTCCCATGGGAGGAGGCACAAGTACCTCCTCATCTTTAGGACCAACTGTCCCCAGGCCTAGCCACAAGCTAGGCCTCTCTGGTCTGCCATCCCCGCCCCAAGGGGACTAATGGGAATGACAGCCTTATGAGCTAAAGGCTCGGGCTCAGGCACCTACCCTACCCTAGAAGGGTTAGGCATGGTGTCGATCAGTTAGATCAGATGGACCCCAGATCAAGACATCAGCTTGGTCGGGAGTCTCTTAACTTGGGTTCGTTTTGTGTTATTTATTTTATTTATTTATTTATTTTTTTATTTGGACATGATACATAGTTGTACAAAGAAATATAGTGATTTGGTGTACGTGCCAAAAGCTCCTTCTATGCAGAGCATTATGGGCAGGCTTAAAATTAACTTAAGATTAACTAAGGAATGATATAGTCAGTGGTAAAAATTACATTAAACAAATTACAACATGAAGTACAAATGAACATTTCGAATAAGAAACATTATAGTTGTATAAATTTGTATCATAACAATGTATAATATAATACGATCAAATCGAATAAAATCAATGATTTATTATTATTATTAAAGATTCGCCGGTATTCTCCTGGCCCGGACCTTTTCCAAGTGGTGGCCCGGCCTTGACTCCCTCTTTAGGGAGTGTCTGAGATTTAAGTTTCTCATGGGAGGAGGTACAAATACCCCCTCATCTTTGGGACCAACTGTCCCCAGGCCTAGCCACATTCCCCGACCTCACTGGGCTCGTAGGGAGAAGCTAGGCCTCTCTGATCTGCCATCCACGCCCCAAGGGGGCTAATGGGCATGACAGTCTTATGAGCTGCAAGCTCTGGCTCAGGCACCTACCCTAGAAGCGCTGGGCATGGTGTCGATCATCAGTGATTTATTATTATTATTATTAAAGATTCGCCAGTATTCTCCCGGCCCGGACCTTTTCCAAGTGGTTGCCCGGCCTTGGATCCCTCTTTAGGGAGTATCTGAGACCTAAGCCTCCCATGGGAGGAGGCACAAGTACCTCCTCATCTTTGGGACCAACTGTCCCCAGGCCTAGCCACAAGCTAGGCCTCTCTGGTCTGCCATCCCGCCCCAAGGGGCCTAATGGTAATGGCAGTCTTGTGAGCTGCAAGCTCTGGCACCTACCCTAGAAGGGTTGGGCATGGTGTCGATGCATCAATGATTTGTAGTGCAGAACAGGTCATATGGTCATTAGAGGAGTTACTGTGCATTCAAGAGAATGGAGTATTCTATTAGGTAATGTAATTAAAAAAAACATAGTCTGATAGGGTCACAGGTTATACATTTATGAGACACAGTTATTCAGTATTTATTTAGCTGTTTACATTGAGATTATGTAATTACAATAATGAGTTGCAGTGCAAAGAGAGCCATTATCATGCCACGGCATTATGGGCAGACTAAAGTAATGTGTAATTTTACCTTATTCCTAATAATGGCCCTCGTATTGTAGATAGTCTTAATGACCCTCGTGTAGTAGATAATTTTAATATTATGATAATAAGATGTTATCTCCATTATAGAATAATAATAAGATATTATAACCTTTATATTATAATAATGAGGTAAAAGGACCCCAATGGAAATAAGTAATTCTGACTGACTTTTTTGGGTTATCCCAGGTTATCTACACATATGCTGCTATGTATGATAATCTATGTAACCGTATTTGTGTATACCTGAATAAACTCACTTACTTACAGATTACTTAATATTAGAGAAATTGATCATAGTTTAAGTTGTATATCTGTTTTTATATAGAGCCACTGAGAGCTGACGCCGTATCAAACCCTATTGTAGGGTGGCTGGGAATAATAATAATAATAATAATAATAATAATAATAATAATAATAATAATAATAATAATAATAATAATAATAATAATAATAATAATAATAATAATAATAATAATAATCTTTATTTCTACAAGTACATGTATAAGGTATACAGGCCTAGCTGACATTAATAACATACTGCTATATAGAAATCCCGTAGTTTTGCAGAGCATTTCAGGCAAATTAGGTCAGTTTTGTCCCCAGGATGCGACCCACGATCGACACCATGCCCAGCCCAGCCCTTCTAGGGTAGGTGCCTGAGCCAGAGCTTTCAGCTCACAAGACTGTCATTCCCATTAGCCTCCTTGGGGCGGGGATGGCAGACCAGAGAGGCCTAGCTTGTGGCTAGGCCTGGGGACAGTTGGTCCCAAAGATGAGGAGGTACTTGTGCCTCCTCATCACAACATAATTGAGGTTCAGAGATGTATGCGTGGAACCCCAGACAGACATAATGAGACTAGTCACGAGGGAGCATTCACCAAATTCAACTTCAATAACAAAAACATAAAGTGGGACCAAGTAAACCAAGTCCTAACCGATATAAGCTGGGAAGATATACTAAGCAACACAGACCCCAACTTATGCCTAGAACAGATTAACTTGGTGGCACTCGATGTATGCACAAGGCTTATTCCTCTAAGAAAAAGGAGGAGTAGATGTAAAATAGAAAGAGACAGGCGCTCCCTTTACAGGCGACGGAAAAGAATAACAGAGCGGAGGTCCTTGTGCCTCCTCCCATGGGAGACTTAGGTCTCAGACACTCCCTAAAGAGGGAGCCAAGGCCGGGCCACCACTTGGAAAAGGCCCGGGCCAGGAGAATACCGGCGAATCTTTAATAATAATAATGCGACCCATACGGGTCCACTATCACCCAGGTACCTATATTACTGCTAGGTGAACATAGACAGCAGTGTCTTAAGGAAACATGTCCTAATATTTCCACCCGTACCGGGGATTGAATCACAGACCTCAGTGTGTGAGCTGAGTGCACTAACAACCTTTATTCAAAGTGAAAGAAACATGACAAGCGAGAATAAATATTGTGTCCCATACAACCACCTTTCACAGACAATTTCCTGCAAACCATACAAGATATGGCAAAGCATTTCATTGCTAATGATAAGATATGTGATTATTATAATAATAAAAAAGAAGTGCTAAACCTACAAAGGTCATACAACACAGATATGTGACATCTGGAGACTATTTATTTATTTTATTTATTTATTTAGAAATTTAAGCATACATACAGAGGTACAAAAAAAAAAAATACAGGTAAGAGCAGCATGCCAAAGCCACTTATATGCATAGCATTACGGGCTGGCTTAAAATTAACTTAAGATTAACTAAGCAATGATGAAATCAGTGATAAAACATTATTGTAAACAGATTACTATAAAGCACAAATGAGTATTACAAAGACAGGTCATATGGTTGCATGCATTGCTATCCTTATTTAGCGTCGACTAATTGAACAAATTTTTTTGAAGAGACTGCAACCCAATAATGACTAAATGTTTCAGTAAGATACGACTAATATACTAGGAGAAAAGAGCTAGTAACCCCTTTTATATTACTAAATTTAAAAAGAACTTTATAAGCTGGGTTGTTTGAAGGTGCATGGATGTAATGCAGATAAGAAAGATTTGATTGTCAATGTTATTAATGAAAAGCTGGATGTCCTACCTCTAAGTGAAACAAAGTTGAAGGATTTGGGAGATTTTCAGTGGAGAGAAATTGATAGGATTAGCTCAAGTTTATCTGAGAGAGTTAGAGCTAAGGAAGGAGTAGGAGTAATGTTGAATGATCAGTTACGGAAGGAAAAGAAGGAATATAAAAATATAAATTCAAGAATTATGTGGATTGGAATAAGGAAAGTCAGGATGTAGGTGGCGTTACTCCCCTCAGTGTTTTAAAAATGGCTGAGACAGCAGAACAGGTCAGTAGTCAACAACACTACACAACCCCCGATAAATGGAATTGAGGGGGATTTGGAAGGATAAAACCATTGATTAAACCTTTCTGGTCTACCAGAATGGAAAGAGTTAGAAGTTAATTGGTGAAGCCAGACTGTGAAGTGAGGTGGGAAGGGGAGTGTGTAATAAGGGGTTAACTGTAAGGGGTTTGTGAAGTTAAGGGAAACGTGAGCAGTGAAGAGGGTTTTGAAGAGGAAATTTTGCTAGTATTTCAGTGGTGATTGCTAAAGCAGATACTAAGTGTACTAGGGACTGGAAAAGAGAAATAAATATTATTGTATATGAGTAAAAGAGCGAAGAAGGAATATCCACTAGGAATTTTTATTGACCTAAGAAAAGCTTTTGACACAGTAGACTATGACATCCTACTCCACAAACTTGACCATTACGGTATAAGAGGCCATGCGCTTGCTTACTTCAAATCTTCCCTTACTAATAGATATCAGTATTTCACCATTAAAGACAGAACACCTGCCGATAACATGTGGAGTTCCCCAAGGTAGTATTCTGGGTCCCTTATTATTCTTATGTTATGTCAATGATATGCCTATCAGTGTCAAGTGCAAACTCCTACTGTATGCAGATGACAGTGCTCTGTTAGTGACAGGTAAAGACCCACAAGATATTGCTAATGTTTTAACACTGGAACTGGAGTCCTGCAGCAAATGGTTAGTAGACAACAAACTATCATTACACCTAGGGAAAACTGAAGCCATTCTCTTTGGCACGAAACATAAACTGAGAAGGGTAAATAATTTTAATGTTCAGTGCAATTGGAAGCCCATCACTTTGGTTTCATCAGTAAAATATCTGGAAATCCCCTTTGACCCATGCATGTCAGGAGAATTGATAGGGAACAGTGTAGTAAAGAAAGCGAATGCCAGACTGAAGTTCCTGTATAGACAAGCACAGTGTCTACCTACGGAGGCTCGCAGGACCCTATGTCTAGCCCTTATACAATGCCATATGGATTACGCTTGCTCTTCATGGTACTCTGCCTTGACAAAAAAACTGAAAGATAGACTGCAAATCACCCAGAACAAAATCGTAAGATTCATCCTGGGGCTGGGACCAAGAGAACATGTAGGCCAGGATGAATTACAGCAGTTGGATATGCTGAATGTTGAAGACAGAGTAAAACAACTGAAGCTAAATCATGTTTATAAAATTGCTCACAAACAATGTCCAGAATATCTTGCTGTCAATTTTGTCAAGGTTGGGAACCAAAGCAATCATAGTACTAGGGGGAGAGAGCACAACTTTGTAGTACCCACAGTCAGTGGCCAGGCCTCAAACACCTTTTATTGTACAGCAATAAAGGAATGGAACAGACTACCCGCACATGTCAAAGCCAGTCATAGCATGAACCAGTTCAAGAAGACTGCCAAAAGGTGTCTGATGAATGTAGCTACAGAAAGGGAGGGGAATGATTTTCTATTTTTTATCTAACATACGTGTAAATTTTACCTTATTCCTAGTAATGACCCTCGTATTGTAGATAGTCTTAATGACCCTCGTGTAGTAGATAGTCTTTTTAGTATGATAATAAGATGTTATCTTCATTTTAGAATAAGAAATTATTATAACCTTTATATTATAATAATAAGGTAAAAAGGACCCCAATGGAAATAAGTCACTCTGTCTGACTTTTTTGGGTTATCCTAGGTTCTCTACACATATGCTGCTATGTATGATAATTCTATGTAACTGTATTTGTGTATACCTGAATAAACTTACTTACTTAAGTGTTTATGCACCTGAAGAATGTAGAGAGAGAGAGAGAGAGGTTTTGGATGTGAAGCAGGAAAATTGACGATTCACTTGATCTTCCTATTCCAGCCAGCGATTTCATCGACCTTGTTGAACTATGTGTTGGCTTTACGTGTTTCTCTTTCGAAAATCACCTCTTTCAGCAGACTTTTGGACTACCCATGGGTTCGCCACTCAGTGCAGTCCTGGCGAACCTATACATGGAACATCTGGAAGCCGAGCGTTTCTCCACCATTATTCCTTCGTCTGTCACAAGGCTCCGTTATGTTGACAACATTTTCCTCATAACTCCCAGACGCGTCAACGTTCAAGCTCTCCAAGACAAGCTCAACCAGGTCGAGCCCTCAGTCCAGTTCACACTTGAAGAAGAAGTCGACAACACTCTTCCTTTCCTTGATGTTCTTCTCTGCAAAGCTGACCATGAACTTCATTTTAAAGTCTATCGAAAACCTACCAACCAAAACGATCTTCTCCACTTCTACTCTCACCACAACACCAAAACTAAACGTGGTGTAATTATAGGCTTTTTCCTGTGCGCACTCAGAATCTGCAGCAATGAGTTCCTTGAGGAAGAATGCGCTATAATTGAACAAGTATTTTCCAAACTTCACTATCCTCATCACTTCATCAGAGACTGCAGACGACAGGCATTAAACATCTTCAACACACCCAGAGAAGACACTGCCGAGAAGAGATACATAGTCCTCCCCACCAACTCCATTGCCAAACACGTTTCCAACATCTTTTCCAATACCTCATTCCAAGTATCTACCTCCACAACCACGACCATCAAGGACATTACCAGTAATAGACAAGACAAGCTTCCATCCTCTGCAGGGTGTATACTATACATAATCCCTTGTAATGACTGCAGCAAATTATATGTGGGCGAAACATCAAGAGACCTCCAAACACGTATTTCAGAACACCAATACGCAAGCAGGTCTGACGATACAAGGAATGCCTGTGTACAACACTAATTCACACAACCATTTAATAAACTACAGAAACTCAACACTCAGTGCCGAAGAATCCTGGAATCATCGTTTATTTCTATATCCAACAACTTCAACCAGATTATTATTATTATAATCAAGGGGGAAGCACTAAACCCGGAGGATTATACAGCAACTTCAACCAGAACAATGGCTTCTATAACATAGCTGAACCACTTGCCAAGAAACTTCATCGCTATCCCACATAAGAGCATAGGATTGGAGGAACACTGCAGGTCTGCTCACAAACTTATCCAGTCTCCCTTCCAAATTACCTAAGATTTTTAGACTATATTATTATTATAATCAAGGGGGAAGCGCTAAACCCGGAGGATTATACAGCGCCTGGGGAGGGATGTGGAAGGCATTCAGGCTTAATTTGGGGAACTGGAGCACAGATCCAATTCCCTAAATCAAGAGCCCCTCACCAACATCAAGGAACCTTCCTTGAGGGGTCTAGACTATAACCCCACTCAGTAGATCATCAGATGCAGCATTCTCCACCTGACCCAGCATTCTGAACCTGACAATAAATATTCGCGTACCTTCCACCCAGGTAGATCTGTTTGTGACTTGAAAAAGTCCACTGTGTGGGCAAAACATTGTCAATAAAGGATCACATTATACTGCATGTGTGTTTATATTTCCATTGTCGGTATTTTATACCATTTATTTCCACCGAAGCAAGTGTATAGGAACTTTTGAACTAAGACAGTAATTGTTGTAGAGAACCTGAATGCTAATGTGAAAGAAACTGTTGCAGAGGGCATAGCAATTTAATTGGGGTGCCAGGGGTAAATGATAATGGGAGGCCCTTGAATGAACTTTGTAATGAAAGAGGTTTGGTAATAGATAATACACATCTTTAAAGAAAAGATAAATAAGTATATGAGATATGATATAGGAAGTAACGACAGTAGTTTGTCGACTGTGTATTGGTGGATAAAACGTTGATGGGTAGATTTCTGGTTGTACATATTTATAATGAGGAGGCAGACATGGTCGCCATGTGTATGATAGCAGTAAGAATTGCATAAAATGCTGTTGTGAAAAATACTTGCCAACTCCAGTAAATGTCCTTGGATTATTGCTGGAAAAACAGCTATATACCAGACACCATTGAGGGATTTAAGAGTCATCAGTGTACACAGTTATGACACAAGAATGAGACTAAATGTGTTCAAGAAAGAAAGTGTGAGGTTTTAGCAGCCAAATTAACTTTCGGGCATAAAGAAACAAACTGCAGTTGTTGGATGCAAGGTGAATGTAGTGCAGGGACATTATTATTATAATCAAGGGGGAAGTGCTAAACCCATAGGATTATACAGCGCCTATGGGGTGGATGTGGAAGGTATGCAGGCTTAATTCAGGGGAACTGAAGCAAAGATCCAATTCCCTCACCAGCATCAAGGAGAGCAGGCACAATAGGTGTAAATGAGCATGCCAAATATCTTCACCTCTCCCCAGGACCAAACTGGATCTCCTTGATAGTGAGCTGAATGCCCCTACCACTGAACCATGAACAACCTCTGCACTCAGGCTTAATTCGGGGAACTGGAGCACAGATCCAATTCCCTAAATCAAGAGCCCCTCACCAACATGACTTTCAGTTGAGCATTGTTCATTATATTTGGCACTTTACCACTTTTCTGCCTTTTTCACACAATTGCATACGGGAAGGGTAACTAGCACCATCTTAAGGTAATTATTATAATAAAAAAGCAGCACTAAACCTCAAGGGCTATCATCTTAAGGTAAGTATTGCATGTACTGCAATTTTTTTTTTTTTTTGTGCCTAGCTGTATTACGTACTAATACATGATAGTGAAAACATGTTAACAGGCATCTTAGACATATTCAATAATGAAAAAACTTTTTCCACCCGCTTGCGGGAACCTAAGAGCAGCACAAACAGGACCTTCCTGTATATTTAAAATGTGCTAAACCTATAGAAGTGTGTTTGGGTAACAGAAGGCAATTAGATTCGATCCAAGGGAGGGCAGCTCTAATTCCTTGGATTAAAAGCCTGTCACTAACATACAAATCACTGATAGTAAGCTGCTGGGTATAAAGGAAAATAATGGAGCCTTCGTTGTAGACATCTCTCAAGAGTGCACATTATCCACAATTTATAACCTTGGAAAACTCAGAATCCATGCGTCTTCCTGTAACTGGGGGAATGGAATGTTTAGTTTGATTTAAGTTAACTGAGGATAGGTCTAATTTCTAGGATCAGGAGCTCTTTGCTCTTGAAACTTAAAGCTTAATCCTATGCATAAATGTCTTTATATCCACTAAATCAGCTTCTTGCCCCCATTTTAGTATGTGCGGAAATACTAAATGTGAAAATATGAGTCTTCAGCTCACTATGTTCGCTGAATTGTCGAGTACTGATTCATATCTGTAACCAGTTTTGACGATTTTTCAGCTCTTGCAGCTCAGTCTTCGGCTAGGCTTCCTTACTGATTGTATTTGACTAGGCTGTTCCTGTTAACAGCCTACTGACCCACAGCCAGGTTTATCTGACACTTGGCAGATCAACCAGGTTACCTCTTGAAGATTTAAGGAGAGAGATAAATAAGAGAGTTAACACTGACAGTATTTATTTTTTACTACACACACTTAACATATGAACACAATAAACATGTCACACTGAGCCACACGTTACTGCTGTTTTTTCTCGATTATTCCAAGCCATGTACAAATCATGTAGTAATATCCGACCTCGAATTTTATACTATTTCCTGAAAAATAAGTTTCATTTATCTGCTTCATATCGATGTATACAACTGACTTCATAAAAACACTGCTCTTAGTAATGAACAATATCAACAAATGGAAATACATGTACCTTATCAATACAAGATGTACTTTAAAATTTCAGCAAATTTTACATCTTTCATAAATACAAAAATTTATGCACAATTTGTTAATTGATATTTTGAGTGGGTTGTGTGCAATTGTAGAATAAATTAAATAAAAAGGAATATTCAATGAAGTTATGATTTCGTGAAGGAAAAGTCAAACAAAATTTTTATAGGCATGGAATGGTTTTATATACATAAAAAACAGGCAAATGATCCTTCAGAGAGTGAAAGAATATTATACAAGGGAATTAAAGTTACATGGTCAAAGTGTAGAGCAAATTCAAAAGCATGGCACTTGGAAAAGATCATAGGAGTTACCCTGCAGGAAATTTAATATTCAAGAAGTGTATGAAAAACATTTAAGTGCATTTCAAGGCACATCAAACTTAGCATGTGCTGATAATGCTTTATAACATAAAATACTATAAAGATGCAAATGCTGAATGTAACAATTGAAAATTCTTAATTAGCATTTTGATACACAGTACTGTATTCTATATAAAAAAGAAAGGTAATTTCAGAACAAATTACTTGTAAAATTGATATAAAAGAGTGACACCATTTTGAGCATACATTGTAAGTTTAAAACACTTCTTACACTGAAAACTAACAAGTTTTTATATAAGGTAAACAAGACATTATTTATTTGACCTATGTATTTATATTACTTCACATTTCACCAGTATGGAGGTTAACTAATAAGGACAATTGAAGAGGTATCACATGTGCATCAGCAGTGTAATAGGACAGTGATCTGACCCAGTGAGTGTGTCCCGGATGAGACTGTCACATAGTTGAGGAACCAAGCGTTCAGAAAGGACAAAGTAATCCAGTCTCCTGAAGAAGAAAAAAATGCTATCAGGGTTAAACAAATAACTTATTTATAAAAGCTTAATAAAAAGGAAACAAATTTTTTTTAACACTTTACTAACTAGTCAGTACAACATATCCACGGGTAATAATGTACAGTAGAATCCTAACTTACTATCGGGCCACTTAGGAACCGGTTAATTATTTACAAATGCCAGTCTGTAGACAATTATTATTATAATAAAAAAGAAGCGCTAAGCCACAAGGGCTATACAGCGCTGCAGGGTAGGAAAGGAAGCGAGGGTACTGGGTGGCAGAAGGGGAAGAGGGGCAATCAGTTGGTTACAGAAAACAGCGGGGCAGGGGATAGTGCAGGGTAGAGGGTAGCAAGAGATCGAGGTAGAAAGGGCTGAAGGCATCATCAGAGTTTGTGAAGTCAGTCAGTTGTCAAAAAGTCAATGAGAGTGTCCGGATGAAAAGTGGGTCCATCAGCGAGAAGGGAAGGTAAAGAGAGAGCAGCGGAGCGAAGACGACATTGGAGGTAAATTCTGCGTGCTCGTTGATAAAGTGGGCAGTCTAACAGAATGTGGCTGACCGATAATGGAACCTGACAATTCTCACAGAGGGGAGCAGGGCGCCTCTCCATGAGATATCCATAAGTAAGACGAATATGGCCAATGCGGAGATGGGAGAGAGTAGTCTCCCAACCTTGGCACTGGTGACAAGAAGACGGCCAGTAACCTATACTCAGTTTAATAGATTGAAGTTTGTTACCGAGTAGAGTAGACCAACGTTGTTGCCAACAGTTGTGAAGGTGGGTAGCTATTGCAGCAAAATAGTCCGTAAATGGAACACCTCTATATGAAACTGGTAGGTCATGTACTGCTGACTGCGCAGCAGTGTCTGCCTGTTCATTGCCCTGTACGTCAACATGACCAGGGACCCAACAAAAAACAATATCTTTATGCTTGGTAGAGATGCGGAGTAGCCAAAATTGGATACGGAGGACTTAGGGGTGAGGTGTATCAAATTTCTGTATAGCCTGTAAAGCACTAAGGGAGTCTGAGGCAACCACAAATGATGACACAGGCAGAGATGCAACACGGATAAGTGCTGCAAGATTGGCATACAATTCAGCAGTAAAGATACTAGCCGAAGATAGTAAATGCCCTCGTACGACGCTGTCCGGAAACACTGCTGCGAATCCTATGCCGTCAGAAGACTTAGAGCCATCTGTGTACACTGCAATGGCATGAGAATGAGAGTGGAAGTGGTCAAGAAAAAGAGCGGGAAGCTACCGTAGACAGTTGGGCTTTCGAGCAAGGGAGTGAGAAAGAACAGACTCGAACAGCTGGAACTTCCCAGGGGGGTAGGGAAAAGTGAGATGCTACATGAACATAGAAAGGTGGAAATTGAAGAGAAGACAAGAGCGAATGTAGGTGAATGGAAAGTTCGCTTCTGCATAGAGGCTCTGAACAGGGAAAGAGAAAAGCACCAAGGCATAAACGTAATCCTTGGTGATGAATGGGGTTGAGGCTAGATAGAGTAGCAGGAGAGGCAGCTGAATAGATCTGGTCATCATAGTCAAGTTTCGATAAAATGAGGGTGGAATGTAGGCAAAGGAGAGTTCAACAATCAGCTCCCCATGAAAGATGAGCAAGGGTTTTAAGAAGGTTCAGCCGACTGTGACAAGTTGTCTTCAGAGAGGTAATGTGAGGTTTCCAGGATAACCTACGGTCAAAGAGGAAGCCTAGAAACCTGACTATCACGTTCAGGGATACGGGTGCCATAGAGGTATAAAGCATGATTGGAGATGACAGAGCGTCTAGTGAAAGTAATTTGGCGAGTTTTGGTACTGGAAAATTAAAACCCATGTGTGGTGGCCCAATTGGAAACATGGTCGACCGCATGCTGGAGAGAAACTGTAATGAGGTGACAGTCAGCGCCTGCACAGGCAATAGCGAAGTCATCAGCATAGAGTGATGACCAAATATTGGATGGAAGACTAGAGGCCAAATCATTTATAGCTAGGAGAAAAAGTGTTGTGCTCAGAACACATCCCTGGGGGACACCTTCAGCTTGGATAAAGTCCGGGGAGAGCACATAATTAACCCAAACACGGAAATGTCTGTCAATTAAAAAGTTCTTAAGGAAGGATGGTAGATTGCCTCTAAGGCCTAAGGAGTGGGCTTGGGCCAAAATCCTCTTCAAGGGGGGGCTCCTTGGCGTGGTGAAGAGGCTCTTGGTCTGAGGAATTAGACCTGTTGGTCTTCTTCCTCAGACTGAACCTAATTACCCCCAAATCTCCCCTCCCCTATCCCATCCTCCCCTTTTTCCTTTCTTCCTCCTCCTCCCCACCCCTCCCTTTTGCCATTCCTCTTTTTGGCCTTTGGGATTTCTCCCACAGGCACGCTAGTTCCTAGGTAGGGGAAAGGATACCGGGGTCCATCCCATTCCGTTGAGGTTCTTGGCGGTGGCGTAGTTTGCCATGGAATCTGGATCGCTTGGGGATGTCCCGATCCCTCTCCGGTATCCCGGAGTAGCTTTGGGTGTCTTTCGGGCGACGGGTTTATCTCTGGAAACCACCTTTCGGATTCCGGGGGTGGTGGCCGAAGGAGGTATGCTTTGTGGCGGATATCCGGTCGCCCTCTCTTTTATCCACCGAGGTAGCTCGGCAGATGTGAGGTTGCTATCCCGGATTGCTGGTTTACTGGCATGAAGGGTAGGGTATGGCACGGGTTCCATGCTGCATCTGCGCTACTAGCGGTGCTGAGGTCCTCTTGGGCACGGAGGGAGATTTCCGGCCCTTTCATTCCTCCTGGGAACTATTCCTCCCCACTCCCCCCTTTTTTTTATTCTTTTTTTTTATTTTTATTTTATTTTCTTCTTTCTTTTTTTTTTCTTAAAAACAAAAAGCAAAGGAGTAACCTAACCATGGAGAACCCAATCCATGAACCCACTACCCCCAGGCCCCTTCTTGATACCGCATCCCATTCTGACCCTGCCTTGTTTTTAGACCACTCTTCGGACACTCCTGATGCCCCTGTACCTCTTGCTGGTGCTGTTTCCTCACCCGCTTCAGGTACCGGGGCTTCGACTGACTCCTTCGATTTGTCTGAACTCCGCTCTCCTTTGACTATGCTTCCGGCTTCTCCCTCTATGGTACGGCAATTTTTGAATCGCCCGCCCATTTCACGCCAGACCAACTCCGGTCCTACTCCTAAACGCCAACGTCAATCTCCTGATGATGCTCCTTCGTTACCTTCCCATTCTACTCGGAAAAGACCGACACGTCATGCACTCCCTCTCCACGCTCAGTTTCAGACCACACAATGGACTAAATTCTTTACTTTAAGACCGACTTCTTCTGCTTACCTTTCTGACCATAGTATTGGCAAAGCGCTCCTGTGTCATGTTGGTAGAGATATTTCATTTCATGCTCTCAAGAGCGGTACGCGCATCGTCACTGTCCAGAATGCTACCCAAGCTCATGATCTTTCTCTCCTTTTGCATATAGATACTACTCCTATCACTATTGAAAAACATCTTTCTCTCAATTCTTGTAGTGGTACTGTCATTCTGCCCCAAACCATAGTCCAACACAATTTCCAGTCATGTGGCAATGACATTCTTGAACAGCTGGAACTCCAGGATCTCCCAATCCTCAAAGTAGACACTTATGTCCTTCCTGCCCGTGGGCGGAGACGTTACCCTTGCAATGTAGCTCGTTTAACTTTTGACAGCCGAGAACTCCCGTCCTCTGTATATGTCGCGGGACATCGGTTACAAGTTCGAAAGGTGATACCTACACCGCAACAGTGTAGAAATTGCTGGCGTTTTGGTCACCCAGCGAAATATTGCAGATCTATGGCCGAATGCCCAGTCTGTGGTGCCAACGACCATTCTAATACATCTTGCAGTCAACCTCCATCTTGCCTTAATTGTTATGAAGCTCACCCTTCGTACTCCCGCCGTTGCCAGGTCTACTTAAATGAACGTGAAATCCGTTGCCTCAGAGGCAGAAGGTCTCCCTTATGCTATGGCAGTTACTCATCTCCGCCTCCAAGGGAGACTACCCCGTGTTTCTTATTCTCGTGTTTCCAAACATCCCCCCACTTCTGGGGTCCCATCTTCTGCAGCCTCCTCTGTTGTTACCCCTCCCATAGCCACTCCAGCATCTAATCCTTTTGCTGACCTTGGCTCTGACGTCCCGACTACAACTCAGTCTGTTCTCACATCTTCGCGTCCTTCCTCACAAGCCCCAGTATCGACAAGACCTCGTACGACACCTAATACCAATCGCCCCTCTACTTCTCAGAAGTCCAAAAAATCCACATTGCTCAAATCTTCTTTGCCCCTTCCTTCCCTTCTTCCACCTCCACACTTTACCTTTCCAGTCTCTGTACCAAGTTCTTCCCCTCTCTCTGGCTCTATTACAAGTGTGGAGATTCACCCTCCTCCTCGTACTATGCCTTCCACCCCCGTCCCCTCCCAAGTTTCTCCCTCTTCTGCCACCTCCCAGGTTTCTGCCTCTTCTGTCCCCCCCCCCACACTTCATCTCCAGTCCCTTACACTCTTACCTCCCCCTCTACTTTGGTACAGTCCATTACTGTCCCAATCTTTACTCACCCTCCTCCTTCTATCTCCAATATGGTCTCCCATACATCTTTGAATTCAGAAACACTTGAAGCCATTTCAGAATATATTGCAGAGACTAAACCTTCAATGGACACTGATTCACTTCCTGTTCCTTCTCTTCCCTCTCCTCCATCTTCACAACCCCATTCTCCGCAACGCTCCTTTCCTTCGCTGCTTGAACATCTTCCAATGCTGCCACACGTTGACTTTTCTAACCCCTCTAGTCCGTAGGTGCCTTTCCCTACGGATTCCTGGTATTTTCTTCATCGCCAATCATGGCCTATTTACAGTGGAATATCCGCGGCCTCAGGGGTAATCGGGGTGAGCTTCAGATGTTGCTTTCCAGGTTTTCCCGTTGGTGCTTGCTTACAAGAACCAAAATTACACTCGGCTGTTTTCCAACCTATCTCAGGCTATAATTTATTGTATTCTTCGGATCCTTTCTCAGATGGGACCTTTAATGAAAGTGCCCTTCTTCTACGCAATGATATTCCGTACTGTCAACTATTTGTCCATACCTCGCTGCATTACACTGCAGCCCGTACCAACTTGAATAAGTGGTTTACAATATGTTCTTTATATCTCTCTCCTTCTCGAGCATTTTCTATCCCAGACTTTACCTTTCTTGTTTCATCCTTACCACCACCACTTCTGTTACTTGGTGATTTTAACGCCCACCATTTCCTCTGGGGGGGGGGGGGGGTCTCATTGTGACTCGCGTGGCATCCAGTTGAAGGCTTTTCTCGCCTCTCACCCCCTCCATGTTTTAAATACGGGTACTCCCACCCATTTTGATCCTCGTACTCATACTCTCTCTTGCATCGATCTATCAGTCTGCTCTTCCTCCACTGCACTAGACTTCACCTGGTCTGTTCTACCGGACTTACATGACAGAGATCATTTTCCAATCATTCTTACTTCTCCTTCCTATTCACCACCTTTCCGTAGCCCTCGCTGGCAATTTGATCGGGCAAATTGGGATCTTTACTCGCACCTCACTGCTTTTAGTGAGGTTCCTTCTTCATCCTCCGTTGATGAGCTCCTACACCTCTTCTCGACATCAGTTTATACCGCAGCTTCTCATTCTATACCCCAAACCTCAGGCAGGCATTCTCAGAAGTGTGTGCCTTGGTGGTCTCCTGCTTGTGCTCGTGCAGTACGTTTGAAACGCGCTGCATGGGGCAGGTACCGGTACAATAGAACCGCTGAGAGACTTCTTGATTTTAAGCAGAAGCGTGCGATCGCTCGCCGTGTCATCCATGAAGCTAAACTCACTTGTTGGCGAGACTGTTTCCACCATCAACCCTGCTTCTTCTATGAGTGCAGTCTGGAAAAAAGTGAGGAAATTGAGTGGTAAATACTCTCCTGACCCGGCTCCTGTTCTATGGGTCGCTGGTGTTGATGTAGCAAACCCTCTCGACGTTGCCATTGAACTTGGCACACATCTGGTCCGTATTTCCCGGGGGCTCCATCTATGCCCCTCGTTTCTTTCCTCAAAGTCTGCCCGAGAGTTAGTACCCTTGGACTTTTCTTCTCTCAGAGAAGAACAGTATAATGTGCCTTTTACACTTCAAGAACTGGAGGCAACGCTCTCAGCTTGCCGATCATCGGCAGCTGGGCCTGACGACATTCATATTCGTATGTTACAACATTTACATCAGTCAGCCCTTGTAGTACTCTTACACCTCTTCAATCTTATTTGGGCACAAGGAGTTCTTCCCCAGCTGTGGAAATCTGCCATTGTTCTCCCTTTCCGCAAACCGGGTACTACAGGACATGATGCCTCCCACTATCGTCCCATCGCTCTTGCTAGTGCAGTTTGCAAAGTGATGGAACGTCTCGTAAATCGACGTTTAATGTGGTATCTAGAGACACACAACAGTCTCTCCGCTAGTCAATATGGCTTTCGTAAGGGCCGTTCTACCATAGACCCCTTACTACGCTTGGATACGTATATTCGTAATGCCTTTGTGAATAATCACTCAGTTATTGCCATATTTTTTGACCTTGAGAAGGCATATGACAACTTGGAGGTATAATATTTTGGCCCAGGCCCACTCCTTAGGCCTCCGAGGCAATCTACCATCCTTCCTTAAGAACTTTTTAACTGACAGACATTTGGACTTCGTCCAAGCTGAAGGTGTCCCTCAGGAATGTGTTCTAAGCACAGCACTTTTTCCTTGCTATAAATGATTTGGCCTCTGTTCTTCTACCCAATATTTGGTCATCACTCTATGTTGATGACTTTGCTATTGCTTGTGCAGGAGCTGACTGTCATCTTATTGCAGTTTCTCTCCAGCATGCGGTCGACCGTGTTTCCAATTGGGCCACCACGCATGGGTTTAAATTTTCCAGTACCAAAACTCGCCAAATTACTTTCACTAGACGCTCTGTTATCTCCGATCATCCTTTGTATCTCTATGGCTCCCGTATCCCCGAACGTGATACAGTCAGGTTTCTAGGCCTTCTCTTTGACCGTAGGTTATCCTGGAAACCTCACATTACCTCTCTGAAGGCAACTTGTCACAGCTGGCTAAACCTTCTTAAAACCCTTGCTCATCTTTCCTGGGGAGCTGATCGTCGAACTCTGCTTCGCCTACATTCAGCCCTCGTTTTATCGAAACGAGATTATGGTGACCAGATTTATTCCGCGGCCTCTCCTGCTACTCTCTCTAGCCTTAACCCTATCCATCACCAAGGATTACGTTTGTGCCTTGGTGCTTTTCGCTCTTCCCCTGTTGAGAGCCTCTATGCAGAAGCGAATGTTCCATCCTTGTCTGATCGCCGTGATGCCCACTGCCTTCGCTACTATGTACGCTCTCACAATCTCCACAATCCTTCCATTTATAGAATGGTCACCGATATTAGTAGACATTCTTTATTCGTTCGCCGCCCGTTTGCTCCGTCCCTTTTCTCTTCGCCTACATTCACTCTTGTCTTCCCTTCAGTTACCACCTTTATATGTTCATATAGCATCTCACTTTTCCCTACCCCCCTGGGAAGTTCCAGCTGTTCGGGTCTGTTCTTTCTCACTCCCTTGCTCGAAAGCTCAACTGCCTACGGTGGCTTCCCGCTCTCTTTTTCTTGATCACTTCCACTCTTATTCTCATGCCATCGCTGTGTACACAGATGGCTCTAAGTCTTCAGACGGTGTCGGATTCGCAGCAGTGTGTCCGGACAGCGTTGTGCGAGGGCATTTACTATCTTCGTCTAGCATTTTTACTGCTGAATTGTATGCCATTCTTGCAGCACTTATTCGTATAGCATCTATGCCTGTGTCATCATTTGTGGTAGTCTCAGACTCCCTTAGTGCTCTACAGGCTGTACGAAAATTTGATACATCTCACCCCCTAGTTCTCCATATCCAACTTTGGCTATGCCGTATCTCTACCAAGCATAAAGATATTGCTTTTTGTTGGGTCCCTGGTCATGTAGACGTACAGGGCAATGAACAGGCAGACACTGCTGCGCGGTCAGCAGTACATGACCTACCAATTTTCTATAGAGGTGTTCCATTTCTGGACTATTTTGCTGCAATAGCTACCCACCTTCACACCCGTTGGCAACAATGTTGGTCAACTCTGCTCGGTAACAAACTTCATTCTATTAAACCGAGCATTGGTTACTGGCCGTCTTCTTGTCATCAGTGCCGAGGTTGGGAGACCCCACTCTCCCACCTTCGCATTGGCCACACTCGTCTTACTCGTGGGTATCTCATGGAGAGGCACCCTGTTCCTCTCTGTGAGTAGTGTCAAGTTCCAGTATCGATTAGCCACATTCTGTTAGACTGCCCTCTCTATCAACGAGCACGCAGAATTTACCTCCAACGTCGTCTTCGTTCTACTACTCTCTCTTTACCTTCCCTTCTTGCTGATGGACCCTCCTTTAATCCTGACTCTCTCATTGACTTCTTGACAACGACTGATTTACTCCACAAACTCTGATGATACTTTTCGCACTCCCCTCAGCCCTTTCTAGTTCAGTCTCTTGCTGCCCTTTACCCTTTCACCATCCACTGCCCCGCTGTTATCCGTAACCTATTACTCATCCATCTCCCTTTTGCCACCTGATACCCTCGCTTCCTTCCTGCCCTGCAGCGCTGTATAGCCCTTGTGGTTTAGCACTTGTTTTTGATTATAATAATTTATAGCAAGGAGAAAAAGTGTTGTGCTCAGAACACATCCCTGGGGACACCTTCAGCTTGGATAAAGTCCGGGGAGAGCACATTATTAACCTGAACACGGAAATGTCTGTCAGTTAAAAAGTTCTTAAGGAAGGATGGTAGATTGCCTCGAAGGCCTAAGGAGTGGGCTTGGGCCAAAATATTATACCTCCAAGTTGAGTCATATCCCTTCTCAAGGTCAAAAAATATGGCAATAACTGAGTGGTTATTCGCAAAGGCATTACAAACATATGTATCCAAGCATAGTAAGGGGTCTGTGGTAGAACGGCCCTTACGAAAGCCATATTGATGAGTGGAGAGACTGTTGTGTGTCTCTAAATACCACACTAAACATCTATTTACCAGGCGTTCCATCACTTTGCAAACTGCACTGGTAAGAGCAATGGGACGATAGTGCGAGGCTTCATGTCCCGTAGTACCCGGTTTGCGGAAAGGGAGAACAATGGCAGATTTCCACAGCTGTGGAAGAACTCCCTGTGACCAAATAAGATTGAAAAGGCGTAATAGAACTGCAAGGGCTGACTGATGTAAATGTTGTAGCATACGAATATGAATGTCATCGGGTCCAGCTGCCGATGATCGGCAAGCTGAGAGTGTTGCCTCCAGTACCTGAAGTGTAAAAGGCGCATTATACTGTTCTTCTCTGAGAGAAGAAAAGTCCAAGGGTGCTAACTCTGGCAGACTTTGAGGAAAGAAATGAGGGGCATAGATGGAGCCCCTGAGAAATACGGACCAGATGATTGCCAATTTCATTGCCAACATCTAATGGGTTTGCTATATCAACACCGGCAACCCGCAGAACAGGAGCCGGGTCAGGAGAATATTTACCACTCAGTTTTCGTACTTTTTTCCAGACTGCACTCATAGAGGAAGCAGAGGTGATGGTGGGGACATAATCTCGCCAGCAAGTGCGTTTAGCATCACGGATGACACGGCGAGCAATCGCATGCTTCTGCTTAAAATCAAGAAGTCTCTCCATGGTTCTATTGTAGCGGTACCTGCCCCACGCAGCGTGTTTCAAACGTACAGCACGAGCACAAGCAGGAGACCAAGGCACGCATTTCTGAGAATGCCTGCTCGAAGTTTGGGGTATAGAATGAGAAGCTGCGGTTAAAACGGAGGACGAGAAGAGGTGTAAAAGCTCATCAATGGAGGATGAAGAAGGAACCTCACTAAAAACAGTTAGTTGTGAGTAAAGGTTCCAATTTGCCTGATCAAATTGCCAGCGTGGGTTACGAAGAGGTGGTGAATATGAAGGGGAAGTAAGAATGATTGGGAAATGATCGCTGTCATGTAAATCCGGGAGAACAGACCAGGTGAAGTCTAATGCGGCGGAGGAAGAGCACACTGAGAGATCGATGCAAGAGAGAGTATGAGTCCGAGGATCAAAATGGGTGTGAGTACCTGTATTTAAAACATGGAGAGGGTGGGTAGCAAGAAAAGCCTCTAACTGAATGCCACGGGAATCACAGTGAGACCCCCCCCCCCAGAGGAAATGATGGGCATTAAAATCGCTAAGTAACAGAAGTGGTGGCGGTAATGATGAAACAAGAAAGGCAATATCTGGGATAGATAATGCCTGAGAAGGAGAGAGATATAAAGAACAGAGTGTATACCACCTTTGCAAGTGGATACGGGCTGCTGTGTAATGCAGTGAAGTAAGAACAAATAGCTGATGGTACGGAATATCAGTGCATAGAAGAATGGCACTTTCATTAAAGGTCCCATCAGGAAAAGGATCTGAAGAATACAATAAATTATAGCATGAGATGGAATAGATAACGGCAGAGTGTAATTTTAGTTCCTGCAAGCAAACACCAACAGGGAAAAACTGGGAGAGCAACATGTGAAGCTCACCCCAATTACCCCTGAGGCCACGAATATTCCACTGTAAATAGGCCATGATTGGCAACGATAAAGATACCTGAAATCTGCAGGTAAGGGTACCTACGGAGTAGAAGGGTTAGAAAAGTCCACATGCGGTGGCAAAGGAAAACGTTCAAGTAGTGAAGGAACGATGCGTTGTGAAGAAAGGAGTTGCGCAGATGGAGAAGAGGAAAGAGAAGGAACAGAGGGTGGATTAGTGTCCATTGATGGTTTGGTCTCTGCAATATATTCAGAGATTGCTTCAAGTGTTTCGGAGTTCAGAGACGTCGTATGGGAGATAATATTGGAGATGGAAGGAGGAGGAGTTTGAGTAAAGATCGGAGCTGTAATGAACTGTACCAAGGTAGTGGGGGGGGGGGGCGAAAGGGTGGAGGGAACTGGAGAAGTGTGGGAGGGGACAGAAGAGGCAGAAACCCGGGAGGTGCCAGAAGAGAAAGAAACTTGGGAGGGGACAGGGGAGGAAGGCACAGTATGAGGAGGAGGATGAACCTCCACACTTGTAACAGAGCCAGTGAAAGGGGAAGACCTAGGTACAGAGACCTGAAAGGGAAAATGTGGAGGTGGATGAAGGGAAGGAGGGGTTAAAGGAGATTTGTTGGACCTCTGAGAAGTAGAGGGACGATTGGGAGGAGGTGTCGTACGAGGTCTTGTTGATACCGGGGTTTGTGAGGGAGAACACGAAGAAGTAAGGACAGACTGAGGTGTTGAAGTAGGGACGTCTGAGCCCAGGACACCAAAAGAATTAGACACAGGAGTGACTATGGGACTGGCAACTGCAGAGGAGGCTGCAGAAGATGGGACCCCAGAAGTGGGGGGACGTTTTGAAACATGAGAATAAGAAACACACGGGGTAGTCTTCCTTGGAGGCGGAGATGAGAAACTGCCATAGCATAAGGGAGACCTTCTGCCTCTTTGAGGCAATGAATTTCCCGCTCATTTAAGTAGACCTGGCAGCGGCGAGAGTACGAAGGGTGAGCCTCATGACAATTAAGGCAAGAGGGAGGTCGACTGCAAGATGTATTAGAATGGTCATCGGCACCACAGAATGGGCATTTGGCTATAGATCTGCAATATTTTGCTGGGTGGCCAAATCGCCAGCAACTGCTACACTGTTGCGGTGTAGGGATCACCTTCCGAACTTGTAACCGATGTCCTGCTACATAAACAGAGGATGGGAGTTCACGGCTGTCAAAAGTTAAACGAGCCACATTGCTAGGGTATTGTCTTTGCCCGCGGGCAGGAAGAACATAAGTGTCTACCTTGAGAATTGGGAAATCTTGGAGTTCTAGCTGTTTGAGAATGTCATTGCCACATGTCTGGAAGTTCTGTTGGACTTTGGTATGGGGCAGAATAACAGTACCACTACAAGAATTGAGGGAATGATGTTTTTCAATAGTGATAGGAATAGTATCAATATGTGAAAGAAGAGAAAGATCATGAGCTTGGGTAGAATTCTGGACTGTGATGATGCGCGTACCATTCTTAAGAGCATGAAAGGAAATATCTTTACCAACATGGCATAGGAGCGCTTTGCCAATACTATGGTCAGAAAGATAGGCAGTAGAAGAAGTCGGTCGTAAAGTAAAGAATTTAGTCCATTGTGTGGTCCGAAACCGAGTGTGGAGAGGGAGTGCATGACGTGTCGGTCTTTTCCGAGTAGAATGGGAAGGTAATGAAATAACATTGTCTGGAGATTGTCGTTGGCGTTTAGAAGTGGGACCAGAGTCGGTCCAATGTGAGAC
Organism: Cherax quadricarinatus; assembly: GCF_038502225.1. Classification (NCBI taxonomy): domain Eukaryota; kingdom Metazoa; phylum Arthropoda; class Malacostraca; order Decapoda; family Parastacidae; genus Cherax; species Cherax quadricarinatus. The sequence goes on along the minus strand of NC_091340.1, from coordinate 2,886,737 downwards.
GGGCTGGCGATTCGAAAATCGTCGCACCATAGAGGGAGAGGCCGGAAGCATAGTCAAAGGAGAGCGGAGGTCAGACAAATCGAAGGAGTCAGTGGAAGCACCGGTACCTGAAGCGGGTGAGGAAACAGCACCAGCAAGGGGTACAGGGGCCTTGGGAGTGTCCAAAGAGTGGCCAAAAGATGAGGCGAGGTCAGAACAGTGTGTGGCAACAATAAGGGGCCCGGGGGTAGCGAGGTCATGGATTTGGGACTCCATGGTTAGGTTACTTCTTCCTTTTTTTTTTTTAAGAAAAAAAAAGAAAGAAGAAAATAAAAATAAAAAAAAAAAGAATAAAAAAAAGGGGGGACCGGGGAGGGATAGTTCCTAGGAGGAATGAAAGGGCCAGAAATCTCCCTCCGTGCCTAAGAGGACCTCAGCATCGCAAGTAGCGCAGATGCAGCATGGAACCCGTGCCATACCCTACCCTTCATGCCAGTAAACCAGCAATCCGGGATAGCAACCTCACATCTGCCGAGCTACCTTGGTGGACAAAAGAGAGGGCGGCCGGATATCCGCCACAAAGCATACCTCCTTCGGCCACCACCCCCGGAATCCGAAAGGTGGCTTCCAGAGATACACCCGTTGCCCGAAAGACACCCAAAGCCACTCTCCTGGATACCAGAGAGGGATCGGGACATCCCCAGGCGATTCAGATCCCACGGCAAAGTACGCCACCGCCAAGAACCTCAACGGAATGGGATGGACTCCGGTACCCTTCCCCCTACTTATGAACTAGTGCCCCTGTGGGAAAAATCCCAAAGGCCAAAAAGAGGAAGGGCAAAAGGGAGAGGTGGGGAGGGGGAGGGGGAGGAGGAGGAGGAGGAGGATTGGATAGGGAAGGGGGGATTGGGGGGTAATTAGGTTCGGTCTGAGGAAGGAGACCGAGAGGTCTAATTCCTTAGACCAAGAGCCTCTTCACCACGCCAAGGAGCCCCCCTTGAAGAGGAGTCTGTAGACAAGATCATTACAAATGTTCAAATATTTTCAAAAAATTGTTTCATCAAATTTGTGTATGTATTCATTTTTTGCAAATTTTGGTTTTATGCATGTGTAGGGTTCATATTTGTTATTAGAGCTTGGTCAAGAACTGTAGATAACGCACACTTAGGGCCACTTGACAATGGTCCTGGATGGACCAGATCATCATAAATTCCTCTCCTAAGGTGTGGGTTATTCGTAAGTTACAGATATGTATTATTAATTTTCTACATTTTTTTCACTAAATGCATTAAGATTTTGTACATGTTCAATTTATGCATATATGAAAAGTATCACACATCACGTTAGCATAGCCTTTAACAATGGGAGTTGACTGGAGTTTTCCGACTCTCTGATGGCGGGTTCTATCCCCGCCTGTGGTATGGTTAGTATGACATAGCTGTGGAAGTGCAGCAGCTGTATACAGCATATTCAAACCCTCAAATTTTGTATGTTTTAATTTCTCATTGTTTTTACTGAAAAGCTTCATGGTGCTCTTTTTTTTTTCTTTTTGAATCATGAACTGTAACATATAAAATAATCAAATTTTCTTGGCTAATGATCCTTAAATTATAAACAAACATAAGTTTTCTTGTCTCACGACCCTTAAATTATAAACTAAACACTGACTTTCAATCATAACAAGCTCAACCGAGAACAATATTTAATGAGAAGTCATTTGAAACTAAATTTATTATGCGGACATAGAGGTATTTGCAGATTCCTGAATTATATATGAAGTAATGTACTTTGATTTTCATGTGTTCCATGGATAAAGCCTATTACCCATCTATAACAAACATTTCACATACAAAATTAAATTTAAACTAACCATCCAATATTTTTTGCCCTGCAGTTCATCATGTAGGTCCAAAACGTGTATTTTGCAGTTGCATCAGGATACAAATGTCTGAACGAGTCCACAAAACCAGCCGATAAGAGATCAGTGAAGCTATCC
>NC_091340.1:2864762-2882262 GCF_038502225.1 Cherax quadricarinatus | reverse complement strand
AATAAATGTACGAAAGAGGGGAAGGTACCAAGGGATTGGCGGAGAGCACGTATAGTCCCTTTATATAAAGGGAAAGGGGACAAAAGAGACTGTAAAAATTATACAGGAATAAGTTTACTGAGTATACCAGGAAAAGTATACGGTAGGGTTATAATTGAAAGAATTAGATGCAAGACAATGTAGGATTGCGGATGCGCAGGGAGGCTTCAGAGTGGGTAGGGGATGTGTAGATCAAGTGTTTACATTGAAACATATATGTGAACAGTATTTAGATAAAGGTAGGGAAGTTTTTATTGCATTTATGGATTTAGAAAAGGCATATGATAGTGGATAGAGGAGCAATGTGGCAGATGTTGCGAGTATATGGAATAGGTGGTAAGTTACTAAATGCTGTAAAGAGTTTTTATGAGGATAGTGAGGCTCAGGTTAGGGTGTGTAGAAGAGAGGGAGAATACTTCCCAGTAAAAGTAGGTCTTAGACAGGGATGTGTAATGTCACCATGGTTGTTTAATATATTTATAGATGGGGTTGTAAAAGAAGTAAATGCTAGGGTGTTTGGGAGAGGGGTGGGATTAAATTATGGGGAATCAAATTCAAAATGGGAATTGACACAGTTACTTTTTGCTGATGATATTGTGCTTATGGGAGATTCTAAAGAAAAATTGCAAAGGTTAGTGGATGAGTTTGGGAATGTGTGTAAAGGTAGAAAGTTGAAAGTGAACATAGAAAAGAGTAAGGTGACGAGGGTATCAAATGATTTAGATAAAGAAAAATTGGATATCAAATTGGGGAGGAGGAGTATGGAAGAAGTGAATGTTTTCAGATACTTGGGAGTTGACGTGTTGGAAGATGGATTTATGAAGGATGAGGTTAATCATAGAATTGATGAGGGAAAAAAGGCGAGTGGTTCGTTGAGGTATATGTGGAGTCAAAAAACGTTATCTATGGAGGCAAAGAAGGGAATGTATGAAAGTATAGTAGTACCAACACTCTTATATGGATGTGAAGCTTGGGTGGTAAATGCAGCAGCGAAGAGATGGTTGGAGGCAGTGGAGATGTCATGTCTAAGGGCAATGTGTGGTGTAAATATTATGCAGAAAATTCGGAGTGTGGAAATTAGGAAAAGGTGTGGAGTTAATAAAAGCATTAGTCAAGAGGGCAGAGGAGGGGTTTGGTCATTTAGAGAGAATGGATCAAAGTAGAATAACATGGAAAGCATATAAATCTATAGGGGAAGGAAGGAGGGGTAGGGGTCATCCTCGAAAGGGTTGGAGAGAGGGGGTAAAGGAGGTTTTGTGGGTGAGGGGCTTGGACTTCCAGCAAGCGTGCGAGAGCGTGTTACATAGGAGTGAATGGAGACGAATGGTACTTGGGACCTGACGATCTGTTGGAGTGTGAGCAGGGTAATATTTAGTGAAGGGATTCAGGGAAACCGGTTATTTTCATATACAGTGGACCCCCGCATAGCGACCTTAATCCGTGCAAGAGGGCTGATGGTTATGCGAAATGTTCGGTATGCGAATGAATTTTCCCCATAAGAAATAATGGAAATCAAATTAATCCGTGCAAGACACCCAAAAGTATGAAAAAAAAAATTTACCACATGAAATATACATTTTCCTACACACAAAGAGAAGGATACATGCACAATAGTAGAGTAGTACATGCACAATATATATTGTGCATGTACTACTCTACTAAATGAAGAATAAATGACACTTACCTTTATTGAAGATGCAGCAATGACTGATGAGACACTGTGTCCTGGGAGTGCCTTTTCCTCTTGAGTACTGTAGGTCCTGTTTGGTATTTTCTTCCAGAACAGGCCTTATCACACTGTGTATGCCACTACGATTCTTAAATCTCTCAAACCAACCTTTGCTGGCTTTAAATTCACCAATATGAGCACTAGTTCCAGGCATTTTTCCCTGTTCACCTGGGTGTTAGTCGACTGGTGTGGGTTGCATCCTGGGAGACAAGATTAAGGACCCCAATGGAAATAAGTTAGACAGTCTTCGATGACACTGACTTTTTTGGGTTATCCTGGGTGGCAAATCCTCTGGGGTTAATTGTTTCTTGGTATTCTCAATAAGCCACACCAACAACGGTGCTACAGCAGCAGCAGCAGCAGCTGACGGTGGTACAGCAGCAGCAGACGATGCTACAGCAGCAGCAGACGATGCTACAGCAGCAGCAGACGATGCTACAGCAGCAGCAGCAGACGATGCTACAGCAGCAGCAGCAGACGATGCTACAGCAGCAGCAGCAGACGATGCTACAGCAGCAGCAGCAGACGATGCTACAGCAGCAGCAGCAGACGATGCTACAGCAGCAGCAGCAGACGATGCTACAGCAGCAGCAGCAGACGATGCTACAGCAGCAGCAGCAGACGATGCTACAGCAGCAGCAGCAGACGATGCTACAGCAGCAGCAGCAGACGATGCTACAGCAGCAGCAGCAGACGATGCTACAGCAGCAGCAGACGATGCTACAGCAGCAGCAGCAGCTGACGGTGGTACAACAGCAGCAGCAACAGCTGACAGTGCAGCAGCAGCTGACAGTGCAGCAGCAGCTGACAGTGCAGCAGCAGCTGACAGTGCAGCAGCAGCTGACAGTGCAGCAGCAGCTGTACCACCAATAGTAGCGATGGTTGATTGGGGTTTATTATACAACCTGGCCAGCTCGGAGACACGCACTCCACTTTCATACTTATCAATGATCTTTTTCTTCATCTCTATAGTAATTCTCACCCTTATTGCTGTAGGGTTGGCACTAGAAGCTTTCTTGGGGCCCATGGTCACTTATTTTCCAGAAAAAATCACCAAAAACACTGTAATAATACAAAATGTTCCGATTGTATGCTTGGATGTTACCGCGGAGGCTGGCTGGTAAACAATGCCACCGGCGGAACATGTGAGCGTGGCTCAGGCCGCACATTGGACGCGTCTCGGACTAAGGGAGGAGAGGGGGTTTTTGGGCGGTATGCGAGGCAAAATTTTTGCGAAAAAAGCGAGCGGTATGCGGATTGTACGGTATGCGATGCGTGCGGTATGCGGGGGTCCACTGTAGTTGGACTCGAGTCCTGGAAATGGGAAGTACAATGCCTGCACTTTAAAGGAGGGGTTTGGGATATTGGCAGTTTGGAGGGATATGTTGTGTATCTTTATACGTATATGCTTCTAAACTGTTGTATTCTGAGCACCTCTGCAAACACAGTGATAATGTGTGAGTGTGGTGAAAGTGTTGAATGATGATGAAAGTATTTTCTTTTTGGGGATTTTCTTTCTTTTTTGGGTCACCCTGCCTCGGTGGGAGACTGCCAACTTGTTGAGAGAGAGAGAGAAAAAAAAATACGCAATAACTTTAAAACACTTGAAATTTTGGAAAGTTTCCTGACATAACAGATGTGCTCAAGGAGAATGTAAACAAACAAGGTGGGGCACGCCGTATTTGAAAGACCGCTTGCCATATAGCAAATTTTGGCTGTAATTTGAAATTGCCGTATTAGCGGAACAGCGTAAGGCGAAACACAGCAAAGTGGGGTCCTACTGCACAGGTGAATTTGACATACTTTCCATGGCATGTGAACAATTTAGCCAAAATCAGGGATATGAAGGATATGCTGTTATTGATTCTGCCATGTCTGGCACAGAAGTGTTGTGCCTCACTTTGCAAAGTCATTGGTATCACTTTGCAAGAACAATGCAGTCAACGTAGATATCACATCATATGATGTGAGCTGACTAATAAAGACACCGAGAAGTTGAGGAAGGAGAACAAAGAAAGTGAAGACAAGGATGAGTTTCCAAAGTATTAGGATCTAAAATTTCTTGTCCAAGTTTTAGGACAGTTACAAGCTTTCCTGTGGTAGATTTAATGATACACAGGAGACTGAAGATAATAGTCTGTATTTTGTCCTACAATGAACTCCACTGACATCTTCACAGCATGCATCCAGGCAGATGCCCATTGCACTTCTTTTAACACTGGAACTGTGGATGATGTAAATATATGCAGGTACTGAACACAATGTATATAAACATGAATTTCTGTAGGCCTTAAATTTTCTGCCAGCTGTAATTTTATGCCTCAGGTCAATGGTGTGTGTGTCCTCCCACCTTGTCACACCAAGGAAATAAAAAAAAATATAGAATCAGGCGGGTCCACACAGTGTATGACTCAACAGGACATGTAAACAAGGTGTGTAATATGCCACTCAGCATCTAATTAAGTTTGTAAGCTTGTTTATACTGAGGCTCATGTGCATACCTTTAGTATGCACATCGGCCAATTTCCACAAAGGCAGGGTGGGAATCATCATTCACTCCATCACTGTCTTGCCAGAGGGGTGCTTTACACTAGTTTATAAAACTGCAACATTATCACCCCTCCTCAAAGTGCAGACACTGTACTTCCCTCTCCAGGACTCAAATCCAGAGTGCCGGTTTCCCTGAATCCCTTCACATATGTTACTTTGTTCACACTCCAACAGCACGTCAAATATTAAAAACCATTTGTCTCCATTCACTCCTATCAAATACGCTCATGCATGCTTGCTGGAAGTCCAAGCCCCTCGCACACAAAACCTCCTTTACCCCCTCCCTCCAATCTTTCCTAGGCCAACCCCTACCCCGCCTTCCCTCCACTACAGATTTGTACACTCTCGAAGTGTACATGGCATGGTTATAGTCCTGTCCAACATTTATAACTTTGCATTTGTCTATATTAAACTACATCTGCCACTTCTCCGACCACTGCATCAGTCTAGTGCACTCCAGGATAATTTGAATAATGTCCTCAATAGAATGAATTGGACGGCCTATTCTGGTGTCATCAGCAAAATTTGCTCATGTCGTTATTTACTCCCTAATCTATATCGTTTATGTAAATTGTGAACAACAAGGGGCCCAACACTGACCCCTGTGGAACACCGCTTGTGACGTGCCCCCATTCTGATTTCTCCCCATTTATGCAAACTCTTTGCTTTCTGAGATTGCTACAGTTAACACTCACATTAATTTATTTTACAATAACTAATATTTTTTGAAGAGATTCAGGGAAACCAGTCAGCCAGACTAGAGTCCTGGAGATGGGAAGTACAATGCCTGCACTTTAAAGGAGGAGTTTGGGATATTGGCTGTTTGTAGTGACCTCTAAACTGTCGTATCTGAGCGCCTCTGCATTGACAGTGATTATATGGTGAAAGTTTTTTTTGTTTTTTTAGGTCACCCTGCTTCAGTGGGAGACAGGCGGTGTGTTAAAAAACAAAAACAAAAAAATAATTACAAGAATCCCAAAGTTTGAGAAAGAATGCAAATGTCAACTTACCAATTTCATTGTGTGCCACATTGAGGTCCCCACACACAATAATGGGTTTTTTTGCATCAAGGTCTTTAAGGTATTTGAGAAACTTGGGATCCCAATCCATCCTTTTGTCCAACGTAACAAGTTTTCTTCCTGCATTTGGAACATCTGGAGAAACAAGAACATTGTAACAAGCTTTCTTTCTGCATTTGGAACATTTGGAGTATGGAAATTAGGAGAAGGTGTAGAGTTAATGAAAGTATTAGTCTGAGGGCTGAAGAAGGGTTGTTGAGGTGGTTTGGTCATTTAGAGAGAATGGATCGAAGTAGAATGACAGAGCGTATAAATCTGTAGGGGAAGGAAGGTGAGGTAGGGGTCGTCCTCGGAAAGGTTGGAGGGAGGGGGTAAAGGTGGTGTTGTGGGCGAGGGGCTTGGACTTCCAGCAAGCGTGCGCGAGCGTGTTAGATAGGAGTGAATGGAGAAGAATGGTATTTGGGACCTGACGAGCTGTTGGAGTGTGAGCAGGGTAATATTCAGTGAAGGGATTCAGGGAAACCGGTTATTTTTATATAGCAGGACTCGAGTCCTAGAAATGGGAAGTACAATGCCTGCACTCTAAAGGAAGGGTTCGGGATATTAGCAGTTTGGAGGGATATGCTGTGTATCTTTATAGGTATATGTTTCTAAACTGTTGTGTTCTGAGCACCTCTGCAAAAACAGTGATTACGTGAGAGTGAGGTGAAAGTGTTGAATGATGAAAGTATTTCTTTTGGGGGATTTTCTTTCTTTTTTGGGTCACCCTGCGTCGGTGGGAGACGGCCGACTTGTTAAAAAAAAAAAAATCTAAATACTTTTACTTCCTCTATACTATCCTTCCAATCTGATATGCAATTTTTCATTGAAAAGTTTGTGACTCGTTACCTTGTTCTTTTATATGCTAATTTTTAATTTCCCCGTCTTACACACACCAAAATTCCATCATCAGCCTTAACATTTTTCCCTCAATCTTCCAGAACTGTGTTATCAGAAACAGCAGCTGAGGTAACTCCCACTTATTATTATATCACCTTTTAATCCCACACCATTCTCCAACACTAGCATTCATATTCTCAAAATTACCCTGAATTTCAATATCTGTATTCTCTCTCTCTAGCCCACCTTTCTACTAATAAATGAATATACCTCCCACTGTCTCCTCCATTAGTTCATTTACTTTTACTTTTCTCTCTCTCTTACCCACTGATGTTATTCTCCTTTGGAACTTCTAAAGAAATTAAGAAAATGTTAAAAGTTTTCTGCCTATATTTGATTTATATAGAGTAACAACTTCAGTCCGAGATAATAACACTTGGTATAGAATCTAGTCCAAGTATCAGTACAGTAAACATCCAATAAAATGAATTAACAGGGTTAAGGGGTGTCCACTTCAGCAAAAAAAAAAAAAATCCATTATGCTGAAAGTTTTGAGTCCTACAATACTTACAAACAGTGACTAAATAAAATTTTTCATATTCTGCAGTGATACAGCGTCCTTCATCGTCATGTGCCTTATCCTTGATGCCATAAGTCACGACCAGCGGCTCTAACTTGGAGATGAGCCCAACACCAGAGTACCCATCTAGTTTAGCTGTAACATATTAACATATAATGAGGAGTAAATTTCTAGTTCATTTTAATTTATAGGATATAGTATATTAACTTATATTAAGTTGTAATAAACAACTGTCAATGAATTAACAGAAAAATGAACAAGGGGCACAAACTGCAGCCTGTGAATTGTGTACATGGATGTGTAGTGTGACCGGAGTGAAAGTACAAGTAGGAAAATATACCTGTAATTGACAAATAAGTTATTATTAAATGTGTAGCAAAGCAAAGAAAAGCTATTCTCAGAAAAAAAAAAATTTACCAGACATGAAGTAACTTTTGTAACCATTGATGTCCTTGATATCATTGGGTAGTTTTGCAATAGCACACTTGGTTTCCTGTAGGCACACAATGTCAGGATTCTCATGCTCAAAAACTGACATTCCATCTTTCTGAAAATACAGAAATTATTTATCAACCATTTTGGCCAAACAAAATAAAGCATATTCTGCACCTGTAATACGAGTGAGCATCATAAATCGGCAAATGTTAGGACTCTGGAAACCTGAGGTGCTAAAGTTTCCAGATTCTCCATACCCAATAACTTCACAGGATAGAACAAAATACTGTATTGTAAACAAAAACCAGTCTATCATTAAGCTTGTTAAAAGTGTCACAAGAGCTAACTGCATTATCATGGGGAGCACTAAGCTTATAGATCATACAGCTCCAGGGCTGATCCAAGGAAGGAGAGCACAGGTCCAATTCCTTAGATCAAGAGTCCCTCATTAACATCAAAGAATCTCCCTTCAAAGGAGAGCTACTGTAGAGATAATTTATCTTTCCTGCAGCAATAAATCCACAACTTCTATTAAATACTGTATACAGTAAATGGTATAAGACATAAGTAAGAAGGAACACCGCAGCAAGCCTACTGGCCCATGCGAGGCAGGTCCAAGTCTCCTATCGGTTTAAGCCAATGCCCCAACCTAGTCAGGTCAGGTCACATTCACTTAAGGAAGGAACATGGCAACTGACCTAGTAGCACAAGCTAATCAGGTCCAACTCACACCCACTCATGTATTTATCTAACCTATTTTTAAAACCACACAACATTTTAGCCTCTATAACTGTACTTGGGAGTTTGTTCCACTCATCCACAACCCTACTAACAAACCAGTGCTTTCCCATATCCTTCCTGAACCTGAATTTTTCCAACTTAAAACCATTGCTGCGAGTCCTGTCTAGGCTAGATATTTTCAGCATGCTATTTACATCCCCTTTATTTATTCCAGTCTTCCATTTATACACCTCAATCATTTTTTTTTTTTTCAACAAGTCAGCCGTCTCCCACCGAGGCAGGGTGACCCAAAAAAGAAAGAAAATCCCCAAAAAGAAAATACTTTCATCATCATTCAACACTTTCACCACACACACATTATCACTGTTTTTGCAGAGATGCTCAGAATACAACAGTTTAGAAGCATATACGTATAAAGATACACAACATATCCCTCCAAACTGCCAATATCCCAAACCCCTCCTTTAAAGGGCAGGCATTGTACTTCCCATTTCCAGTACTCAAGTTTGACTATATGAAAATAACTGGTTTCCCTGAATCCCTTCACTAAATATTACTCTGCTCACACTCCAACAGATCGTCAGGTCCCAAGTACCATTCGTCTCCATTCACTCAATCATATGCCCCCTAATTCTACGCCTTTCTAGAGTGCAGATTCAGGGCCCTCGGTCTATCCTCATAAGGAAGATTTCTGATACATGGGATCAACTTTGTCATCCTCCTTTGTAGTTTTCCAGAACATTTATATCCATTCTGTAATACGGTGACCAAAACTGTGCAGTTTAATTAGAGCTCCAGAAATGCATAAAAATTAGTAATCTGAGAAGGCCTTGACCTTAACTAATTCAAATTTGTAGTGCTCCACTATCCTGATGTAAACATGTATCTTTTAAAACATTTCCCACAGAAGCACGTGACCCTGAGAGGACTATATTATACATTTCCTTGTGGTCTTTTGATTAACAGCTGAAAGGGAGGAGGTAGGAAGGAAGTTTTATCTTTGAAAACTACTCTGACAAATTAAATCACTCAGCATTCCTGGAAAGAAAAAGTAAATAAAAACATATACACTGAGAAACTATGTAATAAAACTGAAACTATAAGCACAAACACACACACACACACATATACCACAAGAAAATTCAAATAATCCAAAGGGAAAGAGGTAAACAGCTCGTTGTTCCTGCCATTCGACTTACCTTCTAAGAAATGTATTAAAATGGTCTAAGCTGAGTAAAATTTCTTCCAATATGAGAGAAGGTTCATGCAATAAGAACAATACATACAGTAATATACAGGATGTATGCAACACATCTGGGACAATCAATTAGTAGTAAGGCCACAAGACAAAAAAGTTGTAGTAGAAGTATGCATTTTTTTTTTTTATTAACACACTGGCCGATTCCCACCAAGGCAGGGTGGCCCGAAAAAGAAAAACTTTCACCATCATTCACCCCATCACTGTCTTGCCAGAAGGGTGCTTTACTCTACAGCTTTTAAACTGCAACATTAACACCCCTCCTTCAGAGTGCAGGCACTGTACTTCCCATCTCCAGGACTCAAGTCCAGCCTGCCGGTTTCCCCGAATCCCTTCATAAATGTTACTTTGCTCACACTCCAACAGCACGTTATTATTATATATTTATTATCACACCAGCCGATTCCCACCAAGGCAGGGTGGCCCGAAAAAGAAAAACTTTCACCATCATTCACTCCACCACTGTCTTGCCAGAAGGATGTTTTACACTACAGTTTTTAAACTGCAACATTAACACCTCTCCTTCAGAGTGCAGCACATCAAGTATTAAAAACCATTTGTCTCCATTCACTCCTATCAAACACGCTCGCATGCCCGCTGGAAGTCTAAGCCCCTCGCACGCAAAACCTCCTTTACCCCCTCCCTCCAACTTTTCCTAGGCCAACCCCTACCCCGCCTTCCTCCCACTACAGACTGATACACTCTTAAAGTCATTCTGTTTTGCTCCATTCTCTCTACATGTCCGAACCACCTCGACAACCCTTCCTCAGCCCTCTGGACAACAGTTTTGGTAATCCCGCACCTCCTCCTAACTTCCAAACTACGAATTCTCTGCATTATATTCACACCACACATTGCCCTCAGACATCTCCACTGCCTCCAGCCTTCTCGCTGCAACATTCATCACCCATGCTTCACACCCATACGGGAGTGTTGGTAAAACTATACTCTCATACATTCCCCTCTTTGCTTCCAAGGACAAAATTCTTTATCTCCACAGACTCCTAAGTGCACCACTCACCCTTTTCCCCTCATCAATTCTATGATTCACCTCATCTTTCATAGACCCATTCGCTGACACGTCCACTCCCAAATATCTGAATACATTCACCTCCTCCATACTCTCTCCCTCCAATCTAATATCCAATCTTTCATCACCTAATCTTTTTGTTATCCTCATAACCTTCCTCTTTCCTGTATTCACTTTCAATTTTCTTCTTTTACACACCCTACCAAATTCATCCACCAACCTCTGCAACTTCTCTTCAGAATCACCCAAGAGCACAGTGTCATCAGCAAAGAGCAACTGTGACAACTCCCACTTTGTGTGCGATTCTTTATCTTTTAACTCCATGCCTCTTGCCAAGACCCTCGTATTTACTTCTCTTACAACCCCATCTATAAATATATTAAACAACCACAGACACATCACACATCCTTGTCTAAGGCCTACTTTTACTGGGAAATAATCTCCCTCTTTCCTACATACTCTAACTTGAGCCTCATTATCCTCGTAAAAACTCTTCACTTCTTTCAGTAACCTACCTCCTATACCATACACCTGCAACATCTGCCACATTGCCCCCCTATCCACCCTGTCATACGCCTTTTCCAAATCCATAAATGCCACAAAAACCTCTTTAGCCTTCTCTAAATACTGTTCACTCATATGTTTCACTGTAAATACCTGGTCCACACACCTCCTACCTTTCCTAAAGCCTCCTTGTTCATCTGCTATCCTCTTCTCCATCTTGCTCTTAATTCTTTCAATAATAACTACCATACACTTTACTAGGTATACTCAACAGACTTATCCCCCTATAATTTTTGCACTCTCTTTTGTCCCCTTTGCCTTTATACAAAGGAACTATGCATGCTCTCTGCCAATCCCTAGGTACCTTACCCTCTTCCATACATTTATTAAATAATAGCACCAACCACTCCAAAACCATATCCCCACCTGCTTTTAACATTTCTATCTTTATCCCATCAATTCAAACTGCCTTACCCCCTTCCATTTTACCTACTGCCTTGCAAACTTCCCCCACACTCACAACTGGCTCTTCCTCACTCCTACAAGATGTTATTCCTCCTTGCCCTATACATGAAATCACAGCTTCCCTATCTTCATCAACATTTAACAATTCCTCAAAATATTCTCTCCATCTTCCCAATACCTCTAACTCTCCATTTAATAACTCTCCTCTCCTATTTTTTAACTGACAAATCCAATTGTTTTCTAGGCTTCCTTAACTTGTTAATCTCACTCCAAAACTTTTTCTTATTTTCAACAAAATTTGTTGATAACATCTCACCCACCCTTTCATTTGCTCTCTTTTTACATAGCTTCACCACTCTGTTAACCTCTCTCTTTTTCTCCATATACTCTTCCCTCCTTGCATCACTTCCACTTTGTAAAAACTTCTCATATGCTAACTTTTTCTCCCTGATTACTCTCTTTACATCATCATTCCACCAATCGCTCCTCTTCCCTCCTGCACCCACTTTCCTGTTATCACAAACTTCTGCTGAACACTAACACTACATTTTTAAACCTACCCCATACCTCTTCGACCCCATTGCCTATGCTCTCATTAGCCCATCTATCCTCCAATAGCTGTTTATATCTTACCCTAACTGCCTCCTCTTTTAGTTCATAAACCTTCACCTCTCTCTTCCCTGATGCTTCTATTCTCCTTGTATCCCATCTACCTTTTACTCTCAGTGTAGCTACAACTAGAAAGTGATCTGATATATCTGTGGCCCCTCTATAAACATGTACATCCTGAAGTCTACTCAACAGTCTTATCTACCAATACATAATCCAAACAAACTACTGTCATTTTGCCCTACATCATATCTTGTATACTTATTTATCCTCTTTTTCTTAAAATATGTATTACCTATAACTAAACCCCTTTCTATGCATTGTGGAAATTAAAAAAAAAAAGTTTATAAAGGAGAAACAACTTGAAATTTGAAGAGCACTTGTTATTAGTTTTGGTGGTCATTGACCATGTGGTCTAGACCAAGACCAGTCCCAATGGTTAATGGCCTGATTAGCTAGGCTGTTGGTACCAGTAGCACCTAAGAACATAAGAAAGAAGGAACACTGCAACAGGCCTACTGGCCCATGTGAGGCAGGTCCAATTCTCCCACCGAAGCCAATGCCTTAACCTAGTCAGGTCAGTCACATTCATTTAAGGGAGGAGCATGGCATCTGACATAATAGCACAAGCTAGTCAGGTCCAACTCACACCCATCCACACCCACTCGTGTATTTATCCAACCTATTTTTAAAACTACACAACGTCTTAGCTTCTATGACAGTACTCAGGAGCTTATTGTATAAGTAACAAGTATCAATGCCACAGCCACACCACTGGTTGTTTTATGGATGCATGCCACACCATTACTCTCTTCTGTTTTACCATACCCTTTTGGGCCTCTTATCTTGTGCTGAGTCTGGATGTTAATCATGGCATAAAAGAGGAATATTAGTGATATTGAAAGTGCCAAGATGAAGTTTAAACTTTTGACTGTTTTGGTAGTATACATATATACATAGTATACATATAAGTGAACAGTATTTAGATGAGGCTAAAGAGGTCTTTGTGGCATTTATGGATTTGGAAAAGGCGTATGACAGGGTGGATAGGGGGGCAATGTGGCAGATGTTGCAGGTGTATGGTGTAGGAGGTAGGTTACTGAAAGCAGTGAAGAGTTTTTACGAGGATAGTGAGGCTCAAGTTAGAGTATGTAGGAAAGAGGGAAATTATTTCCCAGTAAAAGTAGGCCTTAGACAAGGATGTGTGATGTCACCGTGGTTGTTTAATATATTTATAGATGGGGTTGTAAGAGAAGTAAATGCGAGGGTCTTGGCAAGAGGCGTGGAGTTAAAAGATTAAGAATCACACAAAGTGGGAGTTGTCACAGTTGCTCTTTGCTGATGACACTGTGCTCTTGGGAGATTCTGAAGAGAAGTTGCAGAGATCGGTGGATGAATTTGGTAGGGTGTGCAAAAGAAGAAAATTGAAAGTGAATACAGGAAAGAGTAAGGTTATGAGGATAACAAAAAGATTAGGTGATGAAAGATTGGATATCAGATTGGAGGGAGAGAGTATGGAGGAGGTGAATGAATTCAGATATTTGGGAGTGGACATGTCAGCGGATGGGTCTATGAAAGATGAGGTGAATCATAGAATTGATGAGGGGAAAAGGGTGAGTGGTGCACTTAGGAGTCTGTGGAGACAAAGAACTTTGTCCTTGGAGGCAAAGAGGGGAATGTATGAGAGTATAGTTTTACCAACACTCTTATATGGATGTGAAGCGTGGGTGATGAATGTTGCAGCGAGGAGAAGGCTGGAGGCAGTGGAGATGTCATGTCTGAGAGCAATGTGTGGTGTGAATATAATGCAGAGAATTCGTAGTTTGGAAGTTAGGAGGAGGTGTGGGATTACCAAAACTGTTGTCCAGAGGGCTGAGGAAGGGTTGTTGAGGTGGTTCGGACATGTGGAGAGAATGGAGCGAAACAGAATAACTTCAAGAGTGTATCAGTCTGTAGTGGAAGGAAGGCGGGGTAGGGGTCGGCCTAGGAAAGGTTGGAGGGAGGGGGTAAAGGAGGTTTTGTGTGCGAAGGGCTTGGACTTCCAGCAGGCATGCGTGAGCGTGTTTGATAGGAGTGAATGGAGACAAATGGTTTTTAATACTTGACGTGCTGTTGGAGTGTGAGCAAAGTAACATTTATGAAGGGGTTCAGGGAAACCGGCAGGCCGGACTTGAGTCCTGGAGATGGGAAGTACAGTGCCTGCACTCTGAAGGAGGGGTGTTAATGTTGCAGTTTAAAAACTGTAGTGTAAAGCACCCTTCTGGCAAGACAGCGATGGAGTGAATGATGGTGAAAGTTTTTCTTTTTCGGGCCACCCTGCCTTGGTGGGAATCGGCCAGTGTGATGATAATAAAAAACGTTGTCTTACGAGCCACCGTGTTTGACGTATATACATGTATACTCAAAAATTCTAACGACTTCAAATCAAGCAGGAGAAAGCTGGTAGGCGCACATGCGAGAGAATGGGTCTGTGTGCACCATATAAAAAAAATCCTGCACCACGCAGTGCATGAGAAAAAAAAAAATCTCCGACCATGTTTTTGGATTAAAACGCGAACTTTCTGGTGTATTTTTGTATACTATTTATGGTTGTATTCTCATTTTCTTGGTCTCATTTGACAGAATGGAAAACATATTATAGAAATAGAGGTGATTTTGACTGGTTTTACTATGAAAAGAACCTTGAAATGGAGCTCAAAATAGGGGAAATGTTTGATTTTTGCCAATGTTCAAAAGTAACCAAATTATGTCATTGTCCAATAAATGTCCAACTACCCATTCTAATATGCAGTCATGAATGGGTTGACATTATTTATACAATTATTACAATATTGCAGAAGTCTGCATAACAGTAAATCTTCTATATTTTGTTTGAATAAAAATTAAAAAATAGAGAGCAAGAGTAGTATCAGAGGGGCCTGAAGACATGACTGATGAACAAAGAAAATGTTATTTTAAAGCCAGGAATGTCTGCATTGTTCATTCTTGACCCTATCCTGAAATTGGCACATTTTTTAATTGGCGTGAAATTGGCCAAATTGCAAATTTCTGACCACGTTATTGGGTAGTTGGAATCAGTAAATGGGCAATTTCTTTTACTCAATCGATAGAACAAATGGAGTTCTAAAGAAATAGCTACGAGTTTGGTCAACTGGAACAACTGAATTAGCCGAAAATAGGGCTCAAAGTGGGCGAAATCGCCGATTCGTAAATATTGTCAAGGTCGCTAACTTCAGGAGAGCGTAATTCCATAAGTTTTCCATCAAATTTCGTTCTTTTGGAGTCATTACCATCGGGAAAAGATTCTCTATCATTTCATAAGAATTTGGGAGTGCGACAGTCAAGGGGTTAAGCATTAAACTATGCCTCTAATGAAGAAAACTGAGGTAAGTGACAGGCTTACATGTAATGGAGGAAGCCTGTGCCCTTGGTGTAAGAGAATCAACAATTTGTTCAATTCAAGATAATGAAATGGTATGAGCTTGTGTGATGACTAACCCAGAAAGTGACTTGTTGAGAAAATGGATAAGTGGACAAGACAGCTAAATAAGACTGAAGAAAAAAAATGCTCAACTCTTACAGGTTCCAGAGGTCAAATTTCGAAGTATGCACCAAGGTCCAAGAATTTTCAAAAAATAATTTTGGTATTTTTTCTTACGAAATGGTAGAGAATCTTTTTCTGAAGGTAATAAAACAAAAAGTACGAAATTTTATGGAAAATTTATGAAATTATGCTCTTGCAAATTTTGTTGTGTCAGCGATATTTACGCATCGGCGATTTTGCCGACTTTGATTCCCATTTTAGGCCAATTACATTATTCCAATCGACCAAAGTCTTAGCTATTTCACTAGTATTACTTCTATTCTATTGATTGAGCACAAGAAATTGCCAAGTCAACTGTTTCAATTACAAAATAAAGTGATCGGAAATTGGTAATTTAGCCAATTTAATGCAAAATTCAAAATACTCCAATTTCAAAATAGGGTCCAGAATAAACAACGTAGGCATTCTTGGCACTAAACTAACATTTCCTCTATTCATTATGTTTTCAGGCTTTACAAATGAATTCCATTTTGATTTTTTATTCACATAATGAAATTTTATTCAAACCAAAAAATAGAAGATTTACTGTTATACAATAGTGTAATAATTGTACAAATAATATCACCACATTTGTGAATGTATATTAGACCCAACAGCTAGTATATATTAGACATGTGAGGTCATTTGTTTACTCTTGAACATTGGCAAAAATTTAACATTTCAGCTACTTTGAGATCAGTTTCAAGCCATTTCCAGTACTAAAACCAATCAAAATCATCTCTATTTCTGTAATATATCTTCCATTCTATCAAATGAGACCAAGAAACCGCAAATACATCTATAAAAAACAAAAAATAAAACGCTGCAAAGTCACTGTTTTCATCGAAAATTATGTAGTCTCAGTTTTTTTTATCTCATTATGCACTGTGTGCTGCAGGATTTGTTTTATGTGGTGCACACATACCACAGATGTATTCTCTCATATCTAGGCCCAAATTTACTGCTCACAGCTTATCAGAGTGAGCTGAGCTCATGGTGTAGAGCTACAGTTTGGACCCTCAACGTAAAGCCGTAGATCTACGGCACGGACCCTGAAAGGGTTAATAAGTGGATTCAGCAAAAAACAAAAGTACACCCTTAATTACTTTATGATCCATGAGGAAATCCTATCATACTATAAAACAGTGTGTGAGTTAGATGAAAAGTCTACAAGTGTGTTCATTTAGTTCTGGATGGTTTAATCAGACTCCATTCTTGTACTGCCACGTTTCAATGATCAAACATTTAACCTTCTGTTCTGACTGTACAGAACTCACATTTAAGCTTGAATTATGAATATTTTTTAGCTTGAAGTGTGATCTCATTTGCTTTTGAGTTGAACTCTGCACTATGTTCACTGTATGAACATGTGGAGAGTTCATGTTGTGTTTTGGTTAAGCACTGCAGATTAAATAATAGCATTCTGTGGTAGCCACCACCACTTGCAATCATTGGTAAGCATCATTTTTCCAACCATAAATCAGTATCACAAGTTTAAACATTGTATTCTGCCACACTGAAGGTCTGAGCATAACATGGGTTACACTAGAAAGACAGAAGAATAGATGACTTCAGTTCTACTGTTTACTGTACAAGTTGTAGACTACACAAGGGAGTAAGCAGTCACACCCATCTTCACATCAGAGCTCCAGGGTTCTGAGTATGACCTAGCCCCAAGGCACCCTTACAGCCCACTAGCAATGAGTCCTACATCATGTCTTTGCTATAAGATCGATTACTGCATACACACTCTTAACAGTTTAATAGTATACATACCAATACAAGGGGTACCAATACGCAACTACTGACATATCAATGATTTTAACATTAGTATATAAGTACTATAGGGGGAGGACAATACCAAAATTTTTGCCAATACCAACATTCAATTATTTCAGGCCAATACCAATACTGTAACATTAAAATTATTCAATACCCAGCAATATTAATATCAAAATTAGCTAATACCCACCATCACCACCCGACTGATATCACTAAACACCACTGATATTAGTTGATACTTTGGCACACTCCTAATGAGGCAGTTACCAAACCCTGGATATGTTGTCAAATAAAATC